>NC_138775.1:250232211-250494711 GCF_965119305.1 Pelophylax lessonae | reverse complement strand
GCACGGACTTCATATCATTGAAGTCAATGCAAGTCGCCTCCAGGTCGCCCCAAAGTAGTACAGGACCCTTTTTCTAAGTCGGAGCTACTTGTGTTGCTCCTATTAGAACGGGTCCTGTGCTAATCAATGGCAAGCGACCCACCGCGACTTGTCAGGCGACCAAGTCGCCTGACAAGTCGCGCTAGTGTGAATGGGGTCTTAAAAAAATAAATAAATAGTGGCGTAAATAAATGTACCTCCTAAAATGGCGAGTTTTGTATAAGTATTAAGGGATTCAGTACTGTCACTACTAATCAGTGGTTTAAGGGACTGTTTCCACCAAAATTTCTGCATACCGGGTGTTTCTTCATGTGTCTTTTATGCATTCTGGTGCATTTTCAATGCACTCCAGTATGTTTTTTCCCATTTTTTTTCTTCATTTCATTTGAGGACACGTGCGTTCCACTACGTTTTTGTTGCATTTGTTCTCCTGCATTCCAGATGAGTTCCATACAGAAAAAATGCAGCGTGTTCTACTTTTTTTGACTGCACTAGAATGCATTGCACTAAGTGAACTAGGGCCATTAGAATCCATGTTAAATACTGTCATTTTTGATGCAGAATAAAAACGCACTGGACTGCATCTTGTGTTAACCAGTCCTAAGTACAGAGTGGAATTCTGCCAAGATCTACATAAGTCCTCCACTAATCTGAGGTCTAACAAATAATGTCAATAACAAAAGTAAAAAAAAAAGGGATGGGACTGGTTCTCCAGAATGGAGAGAATGCTTAAAATAAAAAAGCCCATCCAAATTGCTAAGACAGAACCCGGGCCTGCTGGATTGACCCCCAAAATTCCCAAGAACTAGAAACAGATTTTTAGCTTCCACTAATCCTGATCATCTCACACATGCACCACCAATAATATAGAAGTTGTGCTCTAAAGCTGGCAATACCATTTTCTGCTACAAATTTCCTTTAGATTCGCCAAAACCATATAATATGAGGTCAAACCTAAACACTTTCATTTTGTATGCAATTAGGCAGACCCTTGCACTATATAATTGAAGGTAAATCTAAAGGAAATTAAACAAAAAATTTGTATAATGTATGGCCAGCTTGACTCTTGTCAGAGATACTGGACCTCTAGGTGAGGTGACTCCATCAAAACTCTGACTGATTGCCACCACGTTACCCACCTCCCAATTCCTACCACCCCACCCCCTGGCTCTCTTTACCAACCCCTACAATCCACCTCCTTATTACATCCTATCCCTCCCCACCCCCTTTTTTTTAACTG
This sequence comes from Pelophylax lessonae, assembly GCF_965119305.1. NCBI lineage: Eukaryota > Metazoa > Chordata > Amphibia > Anura > Ranidae > Pelophylax > Pelophylax lessonae. The sequence goes on along the minus strand of NC_138775.1, from coordinate 250,493,432 downwards.
TTTCTCTCTCTACCCTTACTTAAAGTAGGAGTATAGTCAAATACTAACTAAGCCTAAACCCCCATTCGAACCTACTCTGTAAACTAAAGAGTTACTTACCCAAGCTGGGGTCGATCCGGTCCAGTCACATGATCTTTCCAGTGGTTGGCTTCAGTGAAGAGGAGAGATTGCCGACAATGGCTCCAGTGACTGTGACTACAGTGCTGAGAGCCAAACATGTGACCAGACCAAAGCACCCTCAGCATAGGTAAGTATAGACTTCTTTCCTTGACAGGGTAGGTAGAATAGGCTTAGAATGAGAGTGGGAGTAAGTTTAGGCTTAGTTAGTATTTGACTGGACTTCTACTTTAATTCTTTCCCACTTTCCAATACCTTACCCCATCTCTTCCCTTACCTAAAACCTCCCCCACCACCCTTTGGTTCTACCCTCTTTTCTGACCACGTTCTACACTTTTGGATTCACTGACAGATGCAAAGCAAACATGTCCTCACTTCTTACCTTTGTACTGCCCTACTGACCCCAGCAATTGAACAGGTGTACCTAATAAAGTGGATGGTGAGTGTGTGTGTGTGTATATACACTGCTCAAAAAAATGTAAGGAACACTTTGAAAACACATCAGATCTCAATGGGGAAAAATATCATGCTGGTCTTGCTGGATATCTATACTGATATGGACTGGGTAATGTGTTAGGAAAGAAAGGATGCAACATCATTTGATGGAAATGAAAATTATCAACCTACACAGGGCTGAATTCAGAGACACCCCAAAAATCAAAGTGAAAAAATTATGCAGCAGGCTAGTCCATTTTGCTGAAATTTCATTGCAGCAACTCAAAAAATTGGTACTCAGTAGTTTGTATGGCCCCCACGTGCTTGTATGCTTGCCTGACAACGTTGGGGCATGCTCCTAATGAGATGATGGATGGTGTCCTAGTATATTTCCTCCCAGATCTGGACCAGGGCATCACTGAGCTCCTGAACAAACTGAGGTGCAACCTAGCGGCAATCAGATAGACCGAAACATAATGTTCCAGAGATGTTCTAATGGATTTAGGTCAGGCGAGCATGGGGGCCATTCAATGGTATCAATTCCTTCATCCTCCAGGAACTGGCTGCATGCTGTCCCCACATGAGGCTAGGCATTGTCGTGCACCAGGAGGAACCCAGGACCCACTGCACCAGCGTAGGGTCTGACAATGGGTCCAAAGATTTAATCCCGATATCTAATGGCAGTTAGGGTGTCATTGTCTAGCCCAGTGTTTCTCAACTCCGGTCCCCAGGGCACACTAACAGGCCAGATTTTAAGTATTACCTTGGGGAGATGCAGACTAGAATACTGCTATCACTGAGCAGCAAATTATATCACCTGTGATGTATTTCAGTTTTCTTGCATACCTGGCCTGTTAGTGTGCCCTGAGGACCGGAAATGAGAAACACTGGTCTAGCCTGTAGCCTAGTCTGTGCGTCCCTCCATGGATATGCCTTCCTAGACCATTACTGACCCACCACCAAACCAGTCATGCTGAACGATGTTACTGGCAGCATAATATTCTCTGTGGCTTCTCCAGACCCTTTCATGTCTGTCACATGTGCTCAGGGTGAACCGTCTCTCATCTGTGACGAGCACATGGCGCCAGTGGCGGACCTGCCAATTCTGGTGTTCAATGGCAAATGCCAATCAAGCTCCACGGTGCTGGGTAGTGAGGCCACCCTCATGAAGTCTGTTTCTGATTGTTTGGTCAGAGACATTTACACCTGTGGCCTGCTGGAGGTCATTTTGTAGGTCTCAGGCAGTGCTCATCCTGTTCCCCCTTGCACAAAGGAGCAGATACCGGTCCTGCTGACAGGCTAAGGACCTTCCACGGCCCTGTCCAGCTCTCCTATAGTAACTGCCTGTCTCCTGGGATCTCCTCAATGCTCTTGAGACTGTGCTGGGAGACCGGCAATGGCACGTATTGATGTGCCATCCTGGAGGAGTTGGACTGACTGTTCATGCTAAAGAGAGCCAGCAGGCTGAACACACTGTTGTATGCTACATTGGAGTTTAAAAACCCCTAAGTGTCAAAATAAATAAATTATATACACACACTGTATATATATATATATATATATATATATATATATATATATATATATATATATATATATATATATATATTCTGACACTTGGTAACCGAGTACCACAACTGCTGAGTGTGCATAGGTGTGTCTAATCACCAGTGTTGACAACCGTTTGGAGGGCTAGCTGCAGTTGACTAAGTCAGGTGTCTATGACACTCTCTCACACTGCCCACAGCCAGTACAGCCACCCCCTGCACCAATGGGGGAGGAGGGCATGATCTGCTCCACTTCCTCCCACCCCTACCCCTCTGTGTCTGCCAGCCTACACTTCAATCTCTGGCGTGCTGTGTCTCAGAAAAGAGTTGTTTGGGCAGAAGCCCAGCAGCTGGTAGATACATTGTGTATGAAGGATACCAATGCTTGAGCCCCCAGCCTTGGGTGAGCGAGCTCACATTCACTGTCTGTGGCTAAAGTCTCTCTCCCTCCTTCCCTTCTCTCTTCTGCGTAAAAGGGACTCATATGAAAGGCATGCCTGCAGACTCAATGTAAGAGGGGCTTTGGGAACCCATGGGAACTCTTATGAAAGTGGGAGCTTTGGTGAGAAGAAAACTTTTACATCAGAGTTCCCCTTTACACCACAGTCCACAGCGTTCTCCCTTGAAAAAAAAATTGCTGTGACCCAATAAAATGTTCGGGCTTGTCTTGAAGAAAAGATGGCAACCCTTCTTCACTGGTTATATGTAGGGGTTTACAGCCACTTTAAATGTGATGGATAAATATTGTTTGTAATTGGAATCTTTCTATTATGTTGTATGTTAATGGACACATCCTCTTTATAATGGTAGGAAAATCGGGTGAACCCTCATTGAAAATAGCCAAAACCTGTAAAATGTCCAGCAAACGTTCACTATGCCAATTCTGCATTGAATCCTCTATGAACAGACTTCCAAATAATGTGCTAGCAGTGTATGCAACTGCATTACTTTTTCTCACATGCTTTGTCAAGGGGAAAACATCTCTTCGGAACTAAAATGTGATTGTTTTCTTTGATCTTTACCAACGCACAAAGTTATTTAAAAATAGTAATTGTGATCAGGGTAACAAACCTTCATATCAAATAGCATGGGAATCGGATCTAGGGGAGACGACTGAGGAGGAGACTTCGACAAAATGGTTGAGTATGGTGCACAGAGGTATACTTAACACTTCCCTGGTGGAGGCAAATTACAAAGTTTTATCGCTGGTCCCGACAAGGTTGGCGAAACTGTATCCTGGTACCTCATCCCTATGTTTCCGGGGAGGTGGACAAGAAGGTGATATGCATCAAATCTGGTGGTCCTGTCCAAAGGTCCGGCGCTTCTGGATCAGGATGTTTATCCTGATCCATTCAGTGATGGGACAGAGTGTTCCCAGAAGTGCCAAGACAGTGCTGTTTACAGACCTACCGGAGGAGATCCCCAGGCAGGGGAGGACTGGGCCGGGGGGGGGGGGGGGCAATTGCCCCCTGGGCCGCTCTGATGTCCTGTAAAAAGGCTGCTTCTGCCACAGACATGCCTAAAGGATTCCTGGTGAAGAGAAGTAAAAAGTCACCACCACTGGCCTACTGAGTGCGGTATAAAGACAAGGACAGAGCGCAGGCCTCCCCCCAGCATGGATGGTGTAAACTGTGTCTGAGCAGAGGCCGGTTCCATGCCCCACTGGAGACTCTCCTCCCCTGGCCAGCCCGTACCAAGCTGTCCCAGCTCCCCCCAACCACCCCCTGCTGGCTAGGTTGGGAACCTGGATTCAGCCGATGAGTAGAGAGTACCTGGAGCAGGGCTTCAGCCTGGAATGGGGGTCAGGAGGAGGACAGGAAGAGGGAGGGTGGGAGGTGGGCCAAGTCGCTGCACCGTGGGCCTCTGATTTGTACTTGCACCCTAGGCCGAAAGTTGCCAGTCTGCCCCTGTCCCCAGGCATATACTGTATGAACTATTTTTTATTCTTTTAGCTGCTAAAAAAACCATAGCACATGCATGGAAATCGCCTGTGCTCAATGTTGCAAAGGTGAAACATAAAATATCTTGGATTATGATTAATGAAAAACGGACCACTATTCACAGAGATAAAAAAAGAGTGTGGAATCCTTGGATCACTTATCTTTAGGCTCCCTGAATGTTGGGGCATACAGTGAGGGCAGGGGGGGAAATGGGGGACTTATCCTTTACTACTCTACCCTTTTCTGACCTTTACTTCTTTCTTTCATTTCTCTGATTAGTTCTGCTGCTTTAGATATGTAATACAATTATTGGAAGAAGATTTATTAAAGGAAAGATAAAAGTTGGACGCGGTGCCACCGCCCCAGGACACAGTATGCTCCCATTGGGGTGTCCGGGTGTGGTGGATATCACTCTGACTGATAGGTGAACATCAATAATATGTCTTTGTATGCATAAGTTAATCAAGAAATCTGTTTGTTCCATGTATATCATTATTATCCCATGTGATATTCAAATGCACATCAGACTTGTTCAGCTGTACTACTTTTATGTTTTATGTATCCATTTTATGCACTGAAGATCTTCAATAAAAATGATTGAAAAAAAAAAATAGCAAATGTGTCCCTTTAGTTAGAGGATTTTGTTAATTGCATTTTGGGGTAAATGTCTGGATATGTGGGATTTATGGGAAGCTGCTTTGCAAAAAGCTACGGGAAACTGCATTTTTTCCCTGTATTTATTACCAAATAAAACAAGGAAATTTAAAATGTATGTATCTGAAATAAGCATTAAATGAGAACCCTGTGTCTAAAAAGTTTTGAAAGTAAAAACATTAGGGTAGACTACAAAAGGTGAAATGTATAAGGTACAAAATAAAGACATCTCCAAAAGAAAAAAAAAAAAGAAAAAAAAAAAGAAGGTTGGGCAAAAATTAACCCCACAGCACCACCTAGTGGCAGAACCACCAAACACATACAGTACTTATATGAGGAATGGTTGTTGAAGTTATGTCTATATAAATAGCATGCTGAGAGCTTTTGCTTTGTGTATGATGAAATAAATCTCATATAACAAGGTGTCAATTTCTGGACCTTGAAACAGAACTTAAAGCAAAACTCCACTCAAAATGCTCGTCCCCCGCTCCTCTTGCACAATGGGCACTTTTGAAGAGCGGGGGGGACAGGTACCCAATTTTGACAGCTACTTGCTCCCACTTTCTGGAGTTCTCCTCCCTCCCTCGGCAGTCTTCTGGGACATTGACAGGTCCCAGAAGACTGCATCTACCAATCCAGGATGTGCCACGCATCTCACGCAGGTGAAGTGGACACCCGGCTGTGAAGACGCTGTCACACTGGGTGCCCATAGTGAAGATGCCGGCGCCGCCAAGAGAGTTCCGAGGATAAAGACGGCTGGGGTGAGCTCACTGCTGGACCCTGGAACTCCTCTTTAAAGAGGATGTAAACCCTGACATATACCCAGTGAAGAGAACAGCTGCAGATAATACACAGGGATGAAACAAATCCCCCTACATAAGCACTAGGGAACCTGGCACACAGATGGTTTTGGTCAGCACTCTTCTGGATTACATCAGACACATACAGAGTCCTCAAGTCTTTTTGTGTCCTTACCTTGCTGCAGGTTGAGCTTCAAACTGTGTCTCCCCACTACTTGGGGTAGCACACTGCAGAAAATCCCTTTTCACACTTTCTGTGGATCTCCCAGCCGGACACACTCACATTCACTGGGATCAGTCCCACAAACTGCAACAGTCTTACTACCTCCTGTAGCAGATAACTTTGGCTTCATTTAAATGCACTGTCTCGCAGCTGCATTCTCACAAGCTACTGCCCCTTTGTGGCCACAAGGCGACACTACAGCCTTTCCAGACTCTCATTTTTATTAAAAAGCAAATAAAAAGTCTGTAACGTAGGTTTCCCACGCAGGGGTTCTTCTCCAGTAAATACACAAACAGAAAATACTAGCCCACCTGGCTCTTAAGCTATCCCTCGGGTTCAGTTGCAGTACCTCTGCTCTTTATGCTGGTCAACCTGACTATAGGTGCTTCTGTGCAGACCACTTTACTCGAGCGCCCACAGCTCCGCTCTGGCCTTGGTCCTCAGGCCGCTTACTGCCTCTTGCAGACACACACATGCTCTGGCTGCCACCTACAGCCTCTCTGACTCCTAGAGAGGATTGGAGTCCTCCTGACTCCCATGCACAGACCTCCTGTCTGTTGGGTGGAGCAGTCTCCAAATGGGAGCCCTGAGGTATTCCTATACTTTTTCTGTAAGGATTGCATGCACCTGAGCACACACCCTGCTTGTTCTCCACAAAATCTGGACACAGGGTTGGAGATTCCATCCCAACCATGAAACTATGGAATCTCCAAACTACAGAACCCCATTAAGCTATACCAAAACCAGGAGAAAGCCGCAAAAACTGTTTTCTCTACTTCAAATCTACACCCTGTAATCCTGCACTGAGCCAATGTGCACACCCTTTAACCAACCATTGTCCCTGTGAAAGCATCTCATCCTGTCACAAATATATATATATATATATATATATATATATATATATATATATATATATATATATATATGTAGCGCTATTTTGATCACTCTTGGCGGCTACTGGGGTATGATGACGCCACCTGTGTAGTATTTAGGAGCAGAGTCTATATAATCTGTGTGATCAGGACAGGATTTATAGTAAGCGTCAGTGCCTCCACTCAATCAGGGCTTGTGATTAGCAAGTGAAATCCCATTTTAGAAAACATATCCATATAGACAGTAATCCACACAGCAGAGTGTTTAAATGTCCATGTATTGAAGAAATAACATTCAGTGCAGGGGCGGACTGACCATTCGGGGATTAGGGCACTGCCCGAGGGCCCAGGGTCAGTAGGGGGCCCCATGAGCGGCTACACACTACAGAAAGAAGCCAGGAACTTCCATGCAGGCTATGCTGTGGTAGATATTTAAATTCCCACTCTATGTGGCTGAGCTGCAATTTGTAGGTGGGGCTTTGTGTGGCTTGAGTGTGGACACAGGGGGCCCCATGATCTCTGATTGCCCAGGGGCCCCATGAGTTGTCAGTCCACCCCTGATTCAGTGAACCATACAACATAAGAAATTTTCCTCTCAGGAACATGAAATCATTAGCAGTGTCTCTGTGTGTCTCAGTGAGGGGATGTTACAGCACTTACAGTCTGTTCTCCAGCAGGAAGATGTCTGTGTCTCCTCATGTCTCTCTTTTTCCCCAGTCTTACCCAGAAATCCTTGCTCTGCCCTTTTTGATGACCTCATCCTTCTTGCAGAGAGAGAAAGAGAGCACAGCAGCCCTATTGACAAAGGGCAAAAACAAACACTGCATAACAGGAATACACACTTGAAAGATGGGCAAAGAAATTATCACATCACTACATTCTCCTCCTGCTGAAAATCCTTCCGACCCGGCAAGGATATACACATAAAATAACAACAAAAATGAACATCGTTGTTGCCTTCTGCAGACCACTTCTCCAGAAGTAATCTATTACAGATCTAGCTGCAAAGAAAGTATGGTTAGTAACAAATAGGCATCATGCTAACCAGTCTAGAATGAGCTGCAATCATGTCCATCAGAACATGAGGTTGTACATAGTTCTGTACAGCATAGCAGGGTCTTCCCAAAGCGTCATAAGTAAACACCGGTGGAGGACGTCAAACACAATCTCCTCTCCTCAACCCCTCAGGCATAAATCCAGAGAACTCTGGGACAGCATTAGTGGGGAAACTTGGTGCTCCAACCATGCCTGGAACTGTAGGCACAAAATGTTTGGACTGTTGGTTCAAAAGCCGGAGTAGCTGGGTTCAAACCTCCCCTCTGAGGGAGGCCCCCATCAATACTAGGTGAAGGAACCTGTACAGGAGACTCTGGTGGAGGTGTAAACCAGTCATTGTCATCACTCTGGTCTCCACTGTTGGCACAAGGCACATCATTAGAATCTGTAGCAATGTCAGATTGTGGCTCCTCATCAACAGTAGCAACTTGTGGTACCAGAAGCAAATGATTCCAATGCCAGGCTTTGATCCGACCCTCAGGTCCTCGAATCCTGTATACTGGAATCCTAGGCAGTTTTTCTACAACTTCAAACAACTCATTTCTCCAGCGATCAGCTAACTTATGTTTGGCTGAGGGTCCCAAATTGCGGAGAAACACTTTATCACCAGGTTTGTAAGTCTTTGTAACGAACTTTGGAATCAAAACGTCTTTTATTGGCAGCATTTATTTTCACAGCATTTTCCTCAGCCATCTGATAGGCCTCTTTCAAACTCTGCCTGAGTCGTGCCACATACTGATAGTGATTCCTCTGTTCCACTCCATCAGTAGACACGCCCAACTGAATGTCAATAGGGAGACGGGCTTCTCTCCCAAACATAAGAAAATAAGGAGAAAAGCCAGTGGATTCATGTCTGGTGCAATTGTATGCATGTACCATAGCTCCAACATGTCGGCTCCAGGTCTGCTTAGCACCATTAGGGAGGGTACCCAACATGTTCAACAAGGTACGATTGAAACATTCAGGGAGAGCATCACCCTCTGGATGATAAGGGGTGGTGCGGCTCTTGTTGATGTTAAGCAATGTTAACAGCTCTTTAATTAGGCGACTTTCAAAGTCCCGCCCCTGGTCAGACTGAAGTCGATTTGGCAATCCATAGTGAACAAAAAACTTCTCCCACAGCACTTTGGCTACAGTTACTGCTTTCTGATCTTTGGTGGGATAGGCTTGAGCATAGCGAGTATAGTGATCAGTCACAATCAAAATATTTCCCACACCACTGCTGTCATTGTCAATACACAAAAAGTCCATGCACACTAAATCCATGGGACCAGAACTTTTCAAGTGTTCCATAGGAGCAGCTCGAGTAGGCAGAGTTTTCCATTGCAGACATCCCACACAACGGCGGCAATAGTCCACAACGGCTTCCCTCATTCGTGGCCAAAAGAATCGGTCTTGGATTAATCCATAGGTTTTTTCAACTCCTAGATGCCCATGTTGATCATGCACACTTCTCAAAACAGAGTTTCTATAGACTTGAGGGAGCACTAGCTGTCTCCTTCCAGGATGATCATGAAACAAATGTACCCTGTATAAAAGTCCATCAATTATTTTGAGCTTATCCCATTCCTTAAGATAGTAGGTACTCTGCTCAGGTAGGTATTTTCTCATGTAGTTAGGATCTTTGCGGAAAACAGACTCTCTGACATGTCTGATTATTGGATCTCTTTTTTGTAAAAGGATCATATTTCTTTTGCAGTTGGTTTTCTGGCACCCCTAAAGCAGTGGGGCAGCAATACATGTTTGGAATACACTCTTCACCAGCTCCCAGGGAATCAATAGCTCGTAGATCAGAGAAAACAATATTGTCTCCTTGTACAGCAGCTGTAGCACAAAAGGCAGCCACTTGTACTTAAGATTGAACTGATAATTAGACAAGGCAGCAAGCCACCTATGACCAGTGGCCTCTAGCTTAGCTGTAGTCAAAACATAAGTCAGGGGGTTGTTGTCGGTTCTCACCTCAAACTGAGTTCCATACAAGTAATCATGCAGCTTTTCAACAATAGCCCACTTCAGGGCAAGAAATTCCAGTTTATGAACAGGATAATTCTTTTCTGCTGGGCTTAGACTGCGACTGATAAAAGCAACAGGCCTTAATCCTCCTGGGTACTCTTGATGTAAGACTTATCCCAATCCATCATAGCTGGCATCCACATGCAGAATGTATGGCTTTTGTGGGTCTGCATAAGCCAACACTGGTGCTTCTGTAAGACTTTTCTTAAGCTGTAGAAAAGCTTCCTCACAAGCAGAAGTTCATCTCTCACTGAAATGAATTTTGCGGTTTGTGTCCATGCCAGGGGTTTCTTTGAGCAAGTCATTAAGAGGCCGAGCAGTCTTGGAATAGCCTCTAATGATTCGACGATAATAGCCACAAAATCCCAAGAAGGACCTCAGTTCTGTCAGATTTGTGGGACAGGGCCAGGTAACCACAGCCTCCACCTTAGCAGGATCAGTTGCTACCCCTTCTGCAGATACGATGTGACTGAAGACCGAGCAAACTTACATTTGTCCAGTGAAAGTTTCAGACCTTCCTTCCTCAAACGATCTAGCACTTTGAACAGTCTTTGGTCATGCTCCTCCAGAGTGGAGCCAAAGACAATTATGTCATCAAGGTAGAGGATACATTGAGTGGGACAAAGGTCTCCCAGGGTCCGATCTATTAGACGTTGAAAGGTTGCAGGTGCACCACTAATGCCCTGAGGCATGCAAACAAACTGGAAAAACCCCAGGGGGCAAATAAAAGCCGTCTTTTCTTGATCTTCCTCACTCATTGGGACCTGGTAATAACCAGATCTTAAGTCCATTACTGTGAACCATTTACTGCCTTGCAGGGCATCAAGAGCTTCCTCAATGCGAGGTAGCGTGTATTGATCTGGGACTGTTCGCCGATTTAGAGTCCTGTAGTCAACACATATTCGCACTCCACCATTTTTCTTTCTGACTACCACTATTTGGGATGCATACGGGCTTTTAGACTCAGCAATGATGTTTTCATCTTTCATTTTGTGCAAGCACTCTCGAACGTCATCCAGATCTTTAAGAGGTATGCGCCTGGATCTTTCTCTAAATGGGGTGCTATCTGTTAGGCGAATACTGTGCTTAATACTTTTTGCACACCCAACATCCATTTCATCGGTAGAGAAAACATCATTGTATTCCATTAGCTGCTCTCCTAGTGCTTATTGGTGCTCTGCAGGACTATCAGCATCATTCAAGTGAAAGTCGAATTTGGTTTCTCTTTCCTTGACTTTGGCAGTGTAGGAGCTAATGGTTTCCACTGGGTAACAATGGGCTACCTCTTTCCTGGCTGGTATTATAACTGGGTGTGTGGTAATGTTCCGGACAGTAACACCATCCATTCTTGGACATTTTACACGATAGTCTTTCCTTTCTGGTACTATCTCCCAGCCATTCTTTGCAGCCTCTTTTGTATCAGTCTCTAGCAAAAATAAACTACCATTTGCACTTGGTGAAATTTCCACATAAACCCGCAACACTCTTACTCCCCCTGCTGGAAGCTCTATGGGACGCCATGGATTTCCCACACACCCTCTAGGAAGATCAGGAGCAAAAGTTTGGCAGATATTTTGAAGTTCTGGAGCAACAGGCAGTGAAGGTAGGGGAGTTCCCCGTTGGGGGCTTGTTAGCTCAATTCTCGTCAGGAGGCAATCATGATGATATACAGCCCGTCAGTTGCTAACCCCCCAATAGATAGTGAATTCACCCTCGTCCGGCCGGGAGTTATGACGACACATAGCACTCAAACTTAGCGCAGTCACAACTGTTTATTTCAAGTTTCGTGCTCCCATTTAAAGGATATTTCGGCGGCAAAAACTGCTTGAAACTGGTTTACAATTCGTAAGTCAATTGAACAGTACAACATCACTCACAGAAACAGTTACCATGAAAAGGATTTTGTGTCCTATACATCTGTGTCAATATGGGGTGTCTTGTGTCTGAGATGGTGTTTGTGGACAAGGGCTGTTCCGTCTCTACTCAGCTGTCATGTGTCAATGCAAGCAATTGTCAAATGTGTTTAGGTGGTGTCAGTAATTTCCATGCGCAGACTTAACTTTGTCAAGTGTCCCAATGAATGAATGAACAGGTGTTTACATGTCGTCTAAATGCAAAATAGAACTGTCTGATGTCCAAGGCCGTATGAATGACTGTCAGTCAAACTCGTTACTATGTAAATGCAAGGGCCCACATTTCATCATAGGATGGGCATAAACTGAAATATATATCTGAAATATCATAAGGCATGTTAATACAATCTTTCAGGGCTGAAGAAACCGTATGAAAGCAGCCTCAACAGCTTCAACATTGGAACCCACAATCATAGGAGCATACTCATTACCCCCAGGTGGAGGGCTCACATAAGCAATAACTTTAAGTGGGGGATCCTACTCAGCTATCACGCCAGGAATGCGAAGCTCAACTTCTATGCAACCATCCATAAAAACAGGATTTTCTCCCACACCATAAACAGGCAAAGTGTCCACAGTTTGCAAAGGGAGGTGGATTAAGTGTTGCTGATAGAAGGGCCTGTATATGATCGTCAGCTGAGAACCAGTATCAAACAGAGCAGTAGTGGGTATATCATTAACAAACAAATTGAAAGTACATCTGCTGCCTACCCCAGGTAGCTTGGTAAACGTTTGTTTTCTTGATCTTCCCTGTTTTCTTTGGTACATATGTCCAGCTTTACTGTGAATTTCAGAACTGTCAGCAAGCAGTGGACACTGAGGAACTGTGTGGCCTGCTTGTCCACAGCGGAAACATTTAATGTGGAAGAGAGGCTTATCACTGGAGGTTTTATCAGCAGATAGAGCTGTAGGCTGTGGGAGTCTAGCAACAGTCTCATTTGTGGGCTCCACCCCAGAATTCTGTTTAACTTTGCTCTTGGAAGGGGTACGAAAAAGAATATCAGACTCCTGTCTCTTTACTTCAGTCATAGTTTCAGTGAAAGTAAAGTTCCTCTCTCTCAAAACAACTCTTAGAACTGGTGATATTGGGTGATGCGGCAGTAGCCCCTTTATTATTTGAGCAGTCCTTAATCTGTCAACATCTGTAGGAGAGATTACCTTGTCAGTGAGCAATCTCCCCAGTAGTACTTCTAGCCTCCTCACAAACACAGAAACATCATCTCCCTCTTTATGCTTTGTCTGTTTAAAATCAGCAAGCATCTGATCAGGGTCAAGGTGCAGTCCATAAGCATCTGTCAAAATATCAATATACTCTTGAGCACTGGTACTCACATGAGTCTCCTTGTAAGCTCTGATGATAATGGATGCTGGTGGTCTTGATGCGCTGTTTTTTCTTTTCCTCTGAGCAGGTCCATTCCTCTATCACTTGCTGTGCAAAATCTCTCCACACCTCAAAGCTTTCTTCACCAGTGGGGACAGGTAGCACTCCTGAAAAAGCCTTTAATTTGCGATAAGAATCAGCATGTAAATTCTGAGCAATGACTTCAGTGACTTTTAGCAGCAGATGCTCAATATCTGTTTCCTGCTTAACAGCCGCAGCAGACAACATTACAGTTTCTCCTGATGAAGCAGTTGTATTCAATGGTTCACACTTATCAGGCAGGGCTGGTAACTTCCGCCTTACAGGAGGTGAACTTACTGGAAATACTACAGCACAACCAATTTCTTCAGCCCCTTTCGGATATATACAGAAGGGCCCTTTAACTGGATTTAAATCTACCTTACTGAGACAGAGATAATGGGTATACAGTTCATAACTCTCATCTTCCTCTCTTTTATCCACAATAACGGCATACCGCAAGGTTTCATTTGCTTTTAGCGCCTCCTGTAGTTTGTGGACGCTCACACGGATAGGTACATATGAAATAGCAAATGTCTTTTTAGGTGGCAGTCCCTCTTCCAGGGCCCACTGCCTCACAGCTTCTGTAGATAACAATGACATGGTCGTTCCTTAATGTCCTGATCCAAGATTTGTATCTCAGCAGTGCCTCCAAATGTAGCGCTATTTTGATCACTCTTGGCGGCTACTGGGGTATGATGACGCCACCTGTGTAGTATTTAGGAGCAGAGTCTATATAATCTGTGTGATCAGGACAGGATTTATAGTAAGCGTCAGTGCCTCCACTCAATCAGGACTTGTGATTAGCAAGTGAAATCCCAATTGAGAAAACATATCCATATAGACAATAATCCACACAGCAGAGTTCTTAAATGTCCATGTATTGAAGAAATAACATTCAGTGAACCATACAACATAAGATATTTTCCTCTCAGGAACATGAAATCATTAGCAGTGTCTCTGTGTGTCTCAGTGAGGGGATGTTACAGCACTTACAGTCTGTTCTCCAGCAGGAAAATGTCTATGTCACCTCATGTCTCTTTTTCCCCAGTCTTACCCAGAAATCCTTGCTCTGCCCTTTTTGATGACCTCATCCTTCTTGCAGAGAGAGAAAGAGAGCACAGCAGCCATATTGACAAAGGGCAAAAACAAACACTGCATAACAGGAATACACACTTGAAAGATGGGCAAAGAAATAGCAGGCAATGGAGATCACCCAGACTCCGTTATATAGAAAAACAAAATGGATCCAATCTGCAACACCTTGTATATTTATTAAGAGACATCAAAATAACAAAAAATATTGATGTTTCGGATCCATTAGGATTCTTCATCAGGTATAGCAAGCATGAAAATCAGATTCTAATCACATTCATTATATAGCAACTTCTCTGATCAACTGGAAATTAGCATCACCTGGATAATCTTCGCTCAAAGTATAATAGAGACTAATATTCAGGAGACATAAAATACAACAGTGTTACTGGATATCCATATACACATCTGAAAAAAGAAACAAAATATTAAACAAATATTTACAAAAAGAGGTGTAAATCATAATCCTTATTCAAACCTCTAGGATAAATAGTATCAAGTTGTGAAATCCAATTTAATTCCCACTGTTGTAACTTTAACTCCCTATTTCCCCCTTTCTTCAGTCATAGAATGTGATCAATTACCATAAATCTTAGCTGGGCTACAGTGTGACCACACTGTCTAAAATGCTTAGTAACTGGTAATTCAGACTGTGGGGAACGAATAGAGGATTTATGTTGAGATATCCTGTCCTTCATTTTTTGGGTGGTCTCCAACCCACATGGACATTTAAGGATATAAACCACATATGTACTCTGACGTGTAAAATCCTTTATTGTCAATAGTTTTCCCTGTATGGGGGTGTGTAAATGAAGTGCCCTTGGTCATATTAGAGCATTGAACACAAGATAAGCGGGGGAAAGAACCACTTCTTTTGGGACCTAAAAACGTTGGTACTCCCTTCACTTTCTCACTCTGAAACTCAGATTTAATAATCATATCCCAAATAATTCTACCCCTCCTATAAGGATAAAGGAGGGGATTTAAACTCCTCAATATCAGGAAAAGCCTCTTCAAGGATTCTCCAGTGTCTTTTAATCACTGAATAAATCTGTGCAGAGTGGGAATGATACTGTGAAACAAAAGGAATCTCTTATTCTGCCTGTCCTGTCTTTTCATTCTCCTGCCCATTTCCAGACTCTGGATTCTCAATCTCTCATGGGTTAACTGTTGTATCGGATAACCCCTATCTGCAAGTCTATTTTGCATCTCTAATAATCATAGTTACATAGTAGTTGAGGTTGAATAAAGACATCAGTCCATCCAGTTCAACCTGTACAGGTGTGTGTGTGTGTGTGTGTAAGTGTGTGTGTAAGTGTGTGTCAGTGGCCTGCTCATTTCCCATAACCCTGAATGTAGTGATCTGTGAGATGCACGTGTAGCACCCTCCTAGATGGGTGCTAGGTTAAAAGCATTGTTATGCTCCATCTGCTTATCAGGGGAGCCTGATCTGTTAGCTATGCCTGTTACATGTGTCCAGATGTGAGTCATTTGGTCTGAAGGAGTGTCCCCACTGTATCCAATAGGGGAGCCTGTTGGACATCGGACGAAACCTGGCCAGTGGCAAACGGGCTTTTGTGGCAGTCCCAGTGGGAGGGCACCACGGCAGTGCATCCTGGGATTGACCATAAAAGCCAAGGGCACATGTGACAGGGCGTCTTTGGCGGGAAGCAGAGTCCCAGGAGGAGGGTGATGGCTGTCTCTCCTCCTGCAGCCTGAGGAAAGTGGTCACGGTGCAGTCAGTATGCCAATATGGCGGCGCGTGCACAACGCGAGGCCCGGCGTCTCTCCAGTTTTTGCGATTCAGTAGCAATTTTTCCATCAACAGCAAGTTTACTCACGCAGAACAGGCTTGCACACATCTCATACAGCCGACAAGCATTACTAGATATCGGCAATACTTACAGATACGGACTTTCAACGGACTTTGATCTCCCTCGGGAAATCGCCCGAACACTGCGAACCATTGATCCTGCTCGGCCAACAGCGAGTTCACAGCGCCGGCGGCGAGACCGAAAACAAAGGAGGGGGAAGCGAGGCGGTATCAGGGCTAAGCTAAGGCTAAACCCGCATCAACCATCGATTCCAAGCGTCTTCCTTGCCAATGTACGGTCTCTTGCTAACAAAATGGATGAGTTGCTGCTCCGGATATCATCACACAAACGGATTAAGGAATGTAATATCACGATTTTTACGGAAACATGGCTCAACAACAACATTCCCAGCAGCGCCATTGAGCTCAGGGGTCGCAATGTTTATCGGTGGAGGTCTGTGCATGTATGTCAACAACTCATGGTGCACGGACTCTACTGTTACTGAAAGTCATTGCTCTGTTCATTTAGAGTATTTGATGATTAAGTGCAGACCCTTTTATTTACCGAGAGAATTCTCAGCCATTGTTGTGACTACAGTGTACATTCCACCGGATGCTAATGCTAAGCTAGCTATGGAGGAACTGCATGCAGCTATCAGCAAACAGCAGTCTGCACATCCCGAAGGAGCTATCATTGTTGCTGGAGATTTCAACCACTCCAACCTGAAATCTGTTCTACCAAAATTTCACCGCAATGTCTCCTGCTCTACCAGAGGGGACAAACCACTGGACCAGGTGTATACAAACATACCTGGCGCATACACAGCCATTCCCCTCCCCCACTTGGGTCAGTCTGATCACCTCTCCTTGTTAAGTCTACCCAAATACACACCATTGATCAAACGTGTGAAACCAGCTCTGCTGACAGTAAAGGTATGGCCAGAGGGGGCCATTTCTTCTCTACAACAACAGTTTCAGGATACTGACTGGAACATGTTTGCCTCACAGGCCACACTGGACTTTCATACAGACATGGACACTTACACATCATCTGTTTTGGACTATATTAACACGTGCATTGACAATGTCACTACCGTCAAACACGTGAAATGTTTTCCAAACCAGAAGCCGTGGATGAACTCTGAAGTCCGTCTCCTGTTGAAAGCAAGAGATGCTGCCTTTAACCACTTAAGCCCCGGAGGATTTGGCTGCTAAAGGACCAGGGGTTTTTTTGCGATTTTTTACTGCGTGACTTTAACGGACAATTGCGCGGTTGTGCGACGCTGTACCTAAACGAATTTGACGTCCTTTTTTTCCCACAAACAGAGCTTTCTTTTGGTGGTATTTGATCACCTGTGCGATTTTTTGATCACGCGCTATAAACAAAAAAAGAGCGTAAATTTTGCAAAAATAACAATATTTTTCACATTTTTTTATATGAAATTCCCCAAAAAAAAAAAGTAAAAATCAAAATTTTTTAACATTTTTCGGCCAATTTGTTTTATGCTACCTATGTTTGGTAAAAAAAATCGCAAAAAGCGTATTTTGATTGGTTTGCGCAAAAGTTATCGCGTTTACTAACAAAGGGAAAGATTTTTGTCATTTTTGGTGTTTTTTTTTTTTAACGCGTAATGGCGGCGATCTGCGATTTTTTTTCGGTACTGCGACATTGTGGCGGACAGATCGGACCCTTGACTGACATTTTTGACACTTTTGGGGTTACCAGTGACATTACTGCAGTAATCAGTGCTATACATATGCACTGTTACTGCAAAAATGACACTGGCAGGGAAGGGGTTAACTTTATTGGACAGGGAGGGGTTAAGTGTGTCCTAGGGGCGTGATTCTAACTGTGTAGGGACATTCCTATTGGTGTAAAAGCAAAGATCAACCGTTCTACATAGTAGAACGGACAGATCTTCACTTTTACACAGGGAGAACTGACAGGCAGCTTGTTTACACAAGCTGCTCTGTCTTTCTCCCTTCACAGGAGCGATCGCAGTGTGACTGGCGGACATCGAGTCCGCCGGTCACACGCACTGACTTGCCTGTGAACGAGCCGCGGCGGGCGCGCGCCCGCCCGCGATAGGCTCGCAAGTCAGTGACAGGCGAGTGACGTACCGATACGTCACTCTGCCTGGCCGGGGCTGACCGCCGCAGTATATAGTCGTGCGGCGGTCGGCAACCGGTTAAATCTGGCAGTGCAGAGGACTACAACAGAGCCAGGTCCAACCTGAAAAGGGGCATCAGGAAAGCAAAGCTCATATTCAAACTACACATAGAAGAGCACTTCCACAACTCTGACCCCAGACGCATGTGGAAAGGCATCCAGTCAATTACAGACTACAAACCTGCAGCTCAACCAACTAGCAGTGCCTTCCAACCGAACAAACTTAATCACTTTTTTGCTCGTTTTGACCAATGCACAGGACATTTTACACCAACCACGGACTCTGCTACTGCTTATAGCTCACTTTCACTCTCAACAACGGACGTCTATTCAGTGTTTAGCAGAGTGGATGCACGCAAGGCAGCTGGCCCGGATGGCATACCGGGACGTGTTCTCAGAGCATGCGCTGGACAACTGGCACATGTTTTTTCTGACATTTTCAATCTGTCACTGGCCCAAGCCACAGTACCAACATGCCTGAAGACCACTATTATCATACCAGTGCCTAAGCACTCAGCTGCTGAATACCTGAACGACTTTCGCCCAGTTGCACTCACCCCTATTGTTATGAAATGCTTTGAGAAACTGGTCCTGAATCACCTCACTGCGGGCCTACCACCTACACTGGACCCACACCAGTATGCCTATCGCCCGAATAGGTCAACTGAGGATGCAGTTTCCACAGCTCTTCATTCTGCTCTCACCCATCTGGATAAGAGCAACACATACATCAGAATGCTGTTCATTGATTTTAGCTCTGCATTTAATACAGTCCTCCCCACTGTACTGATCACTAAGCTCAGTGAACTGGGTATCTGCACCTCCATTTGCAGATGGATTCTGGACTTTCTCACCAACAGACCTCAATCTGTCAGGTTGGGAAACCAGGTATCCTCAACCCTCATTCTGAACACTGGCATACCGCAGGGCTTTGTTCTGAGCCCACTGCTTTACTCCCTGTTCACCCACGATTGTGCTCCTCTGTATAATTCCAACATCTTCATCAAGTATGCGGATGACACCACCGTGGTCGGCCAGATCGAAAACAATGACGAATCGGCCTACAGGGAAGAGATCCGTAATCTGGCAGTATGGTGTGCCACCAATAACCTGACTCTCAACGCCACAAAGACCGAAGAGCTCATTGTGGACTTCCGGAAATCCAACAGCGGGAGACATCTACCAGTCAACATCAATGGAACCGAGGTAGAGCAAGTCTCCAGCTTTAAGTTCCTGGGAGTTCACATCTCTGAGGATCTGTCCTGGCAGAAGAACACGTCAGCTCTGGTAAAAAAAAGCACAACAACGTCTGTATTTCTTGAGAAGTCTCAAGAAATCTCATCTGTCCCCGGGGATTTTAACGAGCTTCTATCGCTGCATCATTGAGAGCATCCTGACCAACTCCATTACTGTATGGTACGGAGGCTCCACTGTGTGTGAACGTAAAGCACTGCAAAGGGTGGTCAGAACCGCTCAACGCATCACTGGCACCCAACTACCTGCCATTGAGCACCTTCACCACAGCAGATGTCTGCGCAGAGCTCACAACATCATCAAGGATTCTTCGCATCCCAGTCATAAACTGTTTAACCTCCTTCCATCAGGAAGGAGATACAGAAACCTGCGCACTAGAACCAGCAGGTTCAGGGACAGTTTTTTTCCATCCACCATCATATTACTGAACTCAACACTACACCGCTAATCATTACAAAACAAACATAAACAGAAGACTGTATGTAACCTCTGTACTATACATGTACATACTACATAGGATATCTTTTTCACTCCTCAGTACATCTGCACTATTTATATTTGTATGTATCTTTATCGTTACTGTACATTCTGCCCAACATTTCACACTCATTTGTGTATATAATGTTTGTGTATATATATATATATATATATATATATATATATATTTTTTTTTTTTTTTTTTTTAATTATGCTAGATGGTTATCTGCACTGTAAATATGCTAGATATTTATCTGCACTTTTGCACGACTGCTACATTTTGCACTTCTGGTAGATGCCAAACTGCATCTCGTTGCTGTGTACCTGTACTATGCAATGACAATAAAGTTGTATCTATCTATCTATCTATCTATCTATCTATCTATCTATCTATCTATCTGTCTATCTATCTATCTATCTATCTATCTATCTATCTATCTATCTATCTATCTATCTATCTATCTATCTATCTATCTATCTATCTATCTATCTATCAGGTGTGGAGCTGAACCTTGAGGGTCCTGGAAAGCTGACAGTGGAGCTGCAGGCAGAAGTCAACTGGGAAAAACAGTGTCCATAAGTACCAGGGGGCTTGCCAAAGGATCTGCCCAGGAAGGTGGACCACTCCAGTAGGTCAGAGGACAGAAGGTCAGCTCACACAGTAAGCAAGTGTAAAAGGGGGTGCCAAGCGGGGCCCTGAAGAGTAATTTGCTACATAGTTTGCCTATCAGACACTTCACTTCAGTGGCAAGTTGAAGCAGCATCCTCGCTGCACTCAACATAGCTAGAAGTCCTCAAGTTGTGCATAGTTCATTTAGTTGGAGTATCCCACTCATCCCTTCTCCTATCCCAAGTTCTAAAATAAAACAACAAAAAACAAATCTCTTGGACTGTTTCCTGACTGAGACAAATGCTTAAAATACTTTGAATTGCTAAATTGTTGCCATGGATCACCCAGGGGAACCTGCTTCAAGCAGCTCCCCAGGGACTAGTGCTACATTTGGGGGCTCGTCCGGGATGTTGCCCTGGGTTACCGGCCTGGTTGCTAGCGGCAACAGCCAAAGAAAATCTGTGGAAACGCCATTTTTGTCTCAAAGACTGTGTTCTAATGCTCATGACAAATGTGAGGCCTGCTCTACAGGAGATAGGGATAGTGGGATTAAGAAAAAATTGCACACTAATGGTTGCTCAAGGCAACGGAAAGATTCTTGTCACAATCGCAAACTGTGCAGTCAAGTGCTGAGAAATTTCTGTCTGAATCGTAAGCGGTTTGTGTGTCAAGACTATATGGAAAAGTGTTGACCGTGCATATAATGACAGCAGGGCATTCTTTCTATGAAGTGGCAGTGTGGGTACTGTGAAGAAATCTGTCGGCCATGCATCTAATGACAGTGGGAAATTTTCAGATACAGTATGGTGAACCTTGCTTGTACAAGTGCTAGGAGGAGAAATGTTGACCGTGCATATGACAGTGGGACAATTCTACGGACTAGCAAAGAGGGTCAGCTGGCTCAGAGTGATGGAGGCACAGTTGGAGCCCGTGTACAAGTAAAAAGAGCTAATGCGTGCAAACTGAGAGACACGGTCCGCATTGCAGTGACTTCCATGCCAGCTGAGCTGAGAGAGAGCGGCATTGGAGGGGTTACTGTACTGCGCTGAAAAGTTCTACCCAGCAGGAGGAGCAACCACCGATCTGGAGATGTGGGTGGAGATGCCTCTCATGCACAGCCAATTGGGAGTGGGAAGGAAAGTCCATAAATTACTTCTGCCTTTGGGTGTGGCTGAGAGAGAGACATGTGTGCGGAGGAGCAAGATGGCGAGTAGTGGAGCAAGTCGGAGCAGCTAACCCACGTGTTGGTGGAGAACCTGCTGGGCAGACCAGGGAGCAGACGGGGAAGCCGAAGACGTCCATCCTGTGGGATACAGGGGTGCGGATGGTGCCAGACGGAAGACTGGCGCTGTGCACAGAATTAGGTGTGGAGCATTTGGGCCTTGTATGTCCCCATTGTTTGAATGTGACCATGTGGGTGCAAGCTTGGAGCCAGTGCGGGCATTGTGGCAATCTGTGAAGGTCAGCCCAAGAAGTTAAGTGTGACATGGGAGACCGGGGCCATTTGTGTTTTGTCGGCTGCGGAATCGGGGCCTCTCCTCGGTCATGGGAGAGGAGTGCCAAGACTGATGATGCAGCTGGAAACCATGCAGCCTGACGGTGGTCCAGCCTGCACATGGAAGGAGACCCGAATGTCCAAGCCAGGATGCATGCAGGTAGTGCGGACCGGGGAGTGGCTACCTGGTGTATTGAAGACTGAGTATCCCACTCATCCCTTCTCCTATCCCAAGTTCTAAAATAAAACAACAAAAAAAATCTCCTGGACTGTTTCCTGACTGAGCCAAATGCTTAAGTACTTTGAATTGCTAAACTGTTGCCATGGGTAACCCAGGGGAACCCGATTCAAGCAGCTCCCCAGGGGGTAGTGCTACACACATCCAAGAGTCTTTTAAAAGTAGCCATACTCCCCGCAGCTACCACCAATTGTGGAAGAGAGTTCCACATTCTCACTGCCCTTACAGTGAAGAACCCCTTACGCAGCTTAAGGTTAAACCGCCTCTCCTCTAATCTCATTGTGTGGCCACGTGTCTTCTTGCACTCCTTGGGACTAAATAGTTTTCTACCTATGCTAGGATCGCCATTAATGTATTTGTTAATCGCTATCATGTCCCCTGTCAGGCATCTCCTCTCCAAGGAGAATAAATTAAGCACGTGTAATCGCTCCTCATAATTAAGGTCCTCCAATCCCCTAATTAGTTTAGTTGCCCTTCTTTGGACTCTTTCCAGTTCCAGCACATCCTTTCCGAGGACTGGCGACCACAACTGGACAGAATACTCCAGGTGTGGCCGAACCAGGGTTTTATAAAGTGGCAGGATTATAGCTTTATCTCTGGAGTATATCCTCTTCCTTATGCATGCCAATATTCTGCCGGCTTTGACAGCTGCAACTTGACATTGCATGCTATTACTTGGTCTATCTTCCATTAGAACCCCCAAATCCTTCTGCATTCTGGATTTCCCCAGAGGTTTCCCCCCTAGAGCAGAATTTGCGTTTATGTTTTTTGCTCCCAAGTGTAATACCTTACACTTCTCTACATTGCCACGTAGTTGCCCACTCTGTTAATTTGTTCAGGTCATTCTGTAAGATTTCTATATCTTTATGAGAACTTATTGCCCTACATATCTTTATGTCATCCACAAAAACTGAGATTGAGCTACTGATTATGTCCTCTATGTTATTGATGAATAAATTAAACACAATTGGTCCCAGGACTGAGCCCTGGGGGACTCCACTTACCACTCCAGACCTGTCTGAGTACGTGTTTTTTATCCCCACCCTTTGGACACGCCCATGTAACCAGTTTTCTCACTGATGCTTCACTCACTAAGCGATTCACACGTGTCTTCTGACTAGGGGGCACTGATCTAAACACCGCTGGTGGATGACAACTTGAGTATAACAATAATTGATTACTAGGTGTGAGACATGGAGACCCTAAAACGTTTTGATTCATATCTAAATAATATGATACCAGGATTACAGTTTAACATGCATTGTAGTGAGGATTGAGGAATGTATCCCGTTTCTGGATGTTAGAGTTTATAGGAAAAATTATGACAGATCTATGTTTAAAACCAACAGATAGAAATCAATTATTGTTATACTCAAGTTGTCATCCACCAGCGGTGTTTAGATCAGTGCCGCGTAGTCAGATGACACGTGTGAATCGCATAGTGAGTGAAGCATCGGTGAGACAGGAGCGATTATTAGAGATGCAAAATAGACTTGCAGATAGGGGCTACCCCATACAGCAGTTAACTCATGAGAGATTGAGAATCCAGAGTCTGGAAAAGACAGGACAAGCAGAATAGAAGAATTCCTTTTGTTTCACAGTATCATTCCCACTCTGCACAGATTTATTCAGAATCCTTAGAGAGGTTTTTCCTGATATTGAGGAGTTTAAATCCCCTCCTTGATCATCTTATAGGAGGGTTAGAATTATTAGGGATATGATTATTAAATCTGAATTTCAGAGGGAGAAAGTGAAGGGAGTACCAATGTTTTTAGGTCCCAAAAGAAGTGGTTCTTTCCCCTGCTTATCTTGTGTTCAATGCTCTAATATGATCAAGGGCACTTCATTTACACACCCCCATACAGGGAATACTATTGACATTAAAGGATTTTACACATTTTAGAGTACATATGTGATTTATATCCTTAAATGTCCATGTGGGATATATTATGTGGGGGAGACCACCCAAAAAATGAAGGACAGGATATCTCAACATAAATCCTCTAATCATTCTCCACAGTCTGAATTACCAGTTGCTAAGCCTTTTAGACAGTGTGGTCACACTGTAGGCCAGCTAAGATTTATGGTAATTGATCACATTCTACGACTGAAGAAAGGGGGAAATAGGGAGTTAAAGTTACAACAGTGGGAATTAAATTGGATTTCATAACTTGATACTATTTATCCTAGAGGTTTGAATAAGTATTATGATTTACACCTCTTTTTGTAAATATTTGTTTAATATTTTGTTTCTTTTTTTGGAGATGTGTATATGGATATCCAGTAACTGGTCAAATCAACGGGTGGTTTACTACTAGTAGATTGGGTGCAAGTACCAGTGGCACACATTGCTATACCATCATCCCTCTCAGTGCAGGTTTTTGAGAGGACTTGAGGTATAGTAGGGGTGGAGATCCCAGATGAGGAGCAAGGAGAAGTCTGCATTTTATTATGATGTGGGTCTTTCAGGTGCTCTTGCCATCGGACTGCATGGCAGGTCGTCATATGTCTTGTCAAGCATGTGGTGCCCAAGCGGCTGGTGTTCTGGCCACGCTTGATCCGCTTCAGACAGAAATGCAAACAGTAACGCTGCGGTCTGCTGAACATGTGTTGAAAAAAGCCCACACCAATAAACTTTTGGAAGTCGGCAGGGAGTTAGCAGGGTCCTGCACCTGTGGAGCTCTGTGGTGTGACAGGGATGCAGTGATAGTTAGGTGTGATCCTCCTCACTTTCCTTCTTCATTCTCTCGGGCACCCAAGTAAGGTCAGTAACCTCATCATCCACTCCCTCCTCATCACTGGAGCAAACTTGGTAGTATTCTGCAGCTTTTGGAACATGACTGCTAGTTTCTTGTCTGTCATTGTCACCCCCTCTCTCTAGGCTCACATTATTCCCTTCATCAACCAGGGAACCAACATGGGAGCATTAAAATTGCTGCGCATCGTCCAGCATCATGTAACTGACACTATGATCAAATAATTAAGGTGACTCCTCTATGCACAATGGTGAGGCTATGGAAGGAGTAGCTGTGGACAAGGAGCCTGTGGAATAGGCCGCTTTGGCAGCTGCAGTGGAAGGCAAACCAGTATGAGCCTAGGTGACAGAGGATGAGGACGGCTTAGTTATCCACTCCACAAACTCTTCTGCATGTTGTGCCTCAATACACAGCCAGCCCCGGAAAAAAAGGAAAAGCATGCCACGCCTGCAGAGGATGCACCATGTCCACGACCGCCACTTTTCACACAGAGGCTGCTTGCCCTCTTTTAGTGGCCTGTGAGCAACTGCCTCTTCTTGTTGGCCTTTTGGACATGATGGGGATTTTTATAACTTCATGTGGGATGGAAATATGATGCTTGGATGCAATACTTTTGTACTTGGTGCACTATAAACCATATATATATATATATATATATATATATATATATATATATATTTTTTTTTTTTTTTTTTTTTTTTAATAAAGCCAAAAAAAATAAAACTCTTGCTGACGCAGAAGAATAGTGCTGCTGGGCCACAAAAAAAATTCTCTGCTGACACAGGAGGAATAGCACCTGCGACACAAAAGGGGGGACAGCAATTATGGCTTAAGTACAATTAGTGCTGCTGTGCCACAAAAAAAAAAAACACTGCTGATGCAGAAGGAATAGCACCTGCGACACAAAAGGGAGGACAGCAAATATGCCCTAAATACAATTGGTACTGCTGTGTCAAAAAAAAAATCTACTACTGACGCAGAAGGAAAAGCACCTGCGACACAAAAGGAAGGACAGCCATTATGCCTTAAATACAATTAATGCTGCTGTGCCACGAAAAAAAAAAACACTGCTGATGCAGAAGGAATAGCACCTGCTACACAAAAGGGAGGACAGCAAATATGCCCTAAATACAATTGGTACTGCTGTGTCAAAAAAAAAAAAAAAACTACTACTGACGCAGAAGGAAAAGCACCTGCGACACAAAAGGAAGGACAGCCATTATGCCTTAAATACAATTAATGCTGCTGCGCCAAGAAAAAAAAAACCTACTGCTGACGCAGAAGAAATAGCACCTGTGACACAAAAAAGAGGATAGCAATTAAGAAATAGCACCTGTGACACAAAAAAGAGGATAGCAATTATGCCATAAATACAGTACAATTAGTGCTGCTGCGCCCCCCAAAAAAAAAAACCCTAATACTGACGCAGAGGGAATAGCACCTGCTACACAAAAGGGAGGACAGCAATTATGTCCAAAATACAATTAGTGCTGCTGCGCCAAAAAAAAAAAAACTACTGCTGACGCAGAAGGAATAGCACCTAAACCTTAACTGACAATTGCATGGTCATGCAACACTGAACCCAAATACCATTTATATCATTTTTTTCCCACAAATAGAGATTTCTTTTGATGGTTTTTGATTACCACTGTGTTTTTTATTTGTTGTTATAAACAAAAAAAGACTATCAATTTAGAAAAAAAAAACAATATTTCTAACTTTCTGCTTTAAAACATATTCAATAGAAAAAATTTAAAAATCTAATTTCATCATAAATTTAGGCCAATATGTATTCTGCTACATATTTTTGGTAAAGAAAAATCCCAATAAGCGTTTATTGATTGGTTTGTGTAAAAGTTATACCATTTAAAAACTATGGTATACGTATATACTGTATATATATATATATTATATATTATATATATATATATATATATATATATATATATATATATATATATATATATATATACACACATATAGGAGTTTTTATTTATTATTTTACTTACTTTTATTTACTTATACTAGTAATGGCGGCAATCTTTTAGCGGGACTGTGATATTGCGACGGTCAATCGGACACAAACTGGCACTCTGTGAAAACCAATTGGCTTCAAGCGATTGTAAAGTCTCGTTTTTTTTTAATAAAAATAACAAACATGTTATACTTACCTTTTCTGTGCAGTTGATTTTGCATAGAGCAGCCTGGATCCTCCTCTTCTCGGGTCCCTCTTCGCTCTCCTGGCTCCTCCCTCCTGTTGATTGCCCCCACAGCAAGCAGCTTGCTATAGGGGCACCTGAGCCAAGCCGCAGCTCCCTGCATCCATTCAGACACGGAGTTGCAGCCCGGCCCCCTCACTCTCCTCATTGGCTCACTGTATTTGATTGACAGCAGCAGGAGCCAATGGCGCTGTGCTGCCGTCTCAGCCAAGGAGGAGGAAGAGTCTCGGGCAGCCAAATGTCTCCTACAACAACGCTGGATAGAGATGGGCTCAGGTAAGTATTGGGGAGACTGAGGGGGGCTGCTGCACACAGAAGGCTTTTTATTCTAATGCATAGAATGTATTAGGATAAAAAACCTACTCAGTGCCATCTTAAGAGCTAGGCCCTGCCCTGGGCAATGCAGTGCACTGGGGTCCCCTGCCTACACAATCACCCACGAGAATACACATTACAGGGAACACTATATACTACAAGAGAGTACAACTACTACCTGGAGTATATACCTTACTATATACATATTACAGGGACCAATATATACTACAAGATAGTACAACTACCTGGAGGATTTACCTTACTATATACATATTACAGGGAACACTATATACTACAAGAGTCTCTTGTAGTATATAGTGTTCCATGTAATATGTATATAGTAAGGTATATACTCCAGGCAGTAGTTGTACTCTCTTGTAGTATATAGTGTTCCCTGTAATATGTATATAGACTATATACACATTACAGGGAACACTATACTACAAGAGAGTACAACTACTACCTGGAGGATATACCTTACTATATACATATTACAGGGACCAATATATAGTAAGGTATATCCTCCAGGACAGGTAGTTGTCTCTTGTGTCGATCATGCCATGGAGATTGGAGAGAGTTAAAAAAAGAAAGAATATCATATCAAGCAGCCTGGCAGCTGGGCTGGCTGCCTTACCTTTCACAACGGCTGCACATAGGAGGAGGTGGGTGGAGGCAGAGGCGGAGCCAGTCTTCTAGGCGCGGAGACGGAGAGGAGAGGAAGGCGAGCCGACGAGGAGGAGGATCCTCCTCCGCTGTGCATCATGGGTCTGCTAACGTCACTGGTTGCTAGATGCCAATCGGGCTGGCCTTAGCAACCAGTGTCTGTGCAGTGCAGACTCGAGCCACGGCCACCGCCGGCGGACAACAAGGGGGGGGGCCCGGGCTGGCGGACAACGGGGGGGCCCTAGACCACCAGGAATAGTAATTGCCACCATCCATGTGGGGCCCCTTGGCAAGTGGGGCCCCCGGGCAACTGCCGGGCATGCCCATTGGAAAAGACGTTACCTGAACCTACTGACTTTACAACCAATTTCATGTACACTACAGCTCTTAAGCTTGATTTTAGGAGCTTTTGGTGTTTTTTTGCCAAAACTCCTAAATTCAACTCCATAAAAGCTTATGTGTTCATGTACACATACTGTATGTAGCACAATTCCCAGCCGTTTTGCTGGATATGGGTCCCCCTGGGTTACCGCTAACAACAACAACAGCCCATTTAAGCAGGTTTCTCCAAGTGTGAGCATTGAGAAAATGACCAGTCCAGTATCTTTGGGTTTTTGATTTATTTAGGAACTTGGATGGGAGAAGGGATGAGTGGGATACTCCTTTAACACAACTATGCACAATTTGGCGGAGACACTTAAGAAGTACTGTTTGATGCTGGCTTGACGCTGGCTGAATGCCAGCCAATGCTGACTTGACGCTGGTTAACGCTGACCGGATGCCAGTTAACGCTGAACTATTCTTGTAACTGAGCGTCAACTAAATAAATCCTCTCTTAGCTGCCTTAGGTACTCCTTCCTGAGGTAGCTACTTTTGCTGCACTGCTGAACGCTTCAGGGCCCACACTGGCGCCCCCTTTCACTCCCTTATCTTCAGGGCTTAACACTTGGCACCCCCTTTCTATGCCACAACTACCGGTTAGCTGGCTCCTGGATCCCTTTGACCTTCTGGAGTGGCCCCCTCTCTTAGGTAGACCCCTGGGCAGATTTTGAATTCTCACAACACCGTTTTTCCTGGAAACTCCTGCCCAGCAGCTCCACTCGGTCAGCTACGCTCTAGATCCCTCTCTGCAGTTCAGCTCAACCTCCGGTCCATTAGACCCACTGCTCAAGACACCTTCACTCGCTCGGACAGGAGGAGAGACAGCCTCCTCTTGGGACTCTGCTTCCCGCCAAAGACACTCTGTCACATGCTCCCCTCAGGTTTAAACCCAATCCTAGGGTGCATTGCGGTGAACTCCGCCCGCTGGGACAGCCATAAACCCTGGTGCGCTATTGGCCAGGTTTCCTCCACTGTCAAGAGCCCTCATTGGATACAGTGGGGAGACTCCCCAGACTACACCTGGAAACACATGACAGCCTAAGTAACTTATCAGGCCCCCCTGATAAGCAGACAGGGCCACACACATACTTTTCCTATCACCTACCTAGGAGGGTGCTACACATACATAGGCTTTTAGGATCGATTAGCAGCTTCTGCAGTTAGGGGAGGTTCAACCCCCCCCCTTCTCCTGAACGCGGAAGAATCACATTTAGGATAGGAACGCTTTGACCGCTGGCCGCAAAACACGGCAAAATCGTGGGACACAAATCTCATCACTTTCTCCCTGTCAGAACGGAGATCTGCCTTGTTTACATAGGCAGAGCTCTGTTCTGTGTCTCTGCCTAACGATTGGCAGGTGCCAGTGGAAACCCATTGCCCAGCACCCGCAGATCAGTTTCTGCTGTGAGTAATCACAGCAGAAACGGCCTGCCGGCAGCGCGCACGTGTGCCCCCTAGGTGGAAGTGCAGAATCCCATATATATACGTGCTTCTGCACAAAACGGCCGCCTGTAGCACTAAATCTGCTATGGGGGAGTTGGGAACTGGTTAAGCAAGAAAGGAAGAGTAAGTCCTCGGTGTATACATAGTTCTTATATTGGAGTATCCCACCATGACCTTCATCCCTATTCAAGTTCTCCAAAAATAAAAAACAGCAAAAACAGCATCCCCTTATGTTACGTCGGTCACGACGAATAACATTAGACCTTCTATAGAAGTTTGTTTATTGGGCCTGGTAGATCCGCTGGTACCCAAAAAGGTGATTCGTACACTACTTACTCAGCTTCTGTTTTATGCATGTGTACCACCTCTAGTTTTAGAAGGTTTTTGGTGTTTAAGGGTAGGTACATTTTTGCAGGCATGGCTGGTAGCCAAGCCTGTCTGTGTTTTTGTCCTGGATTGGGCAGAAAATCCTGGGAGAGCTGGATGACTCACAGGCAGCATCACTGAGATCTCCCCCCTACTTCTTGAATGTTCTGGTACCTTCTAGAAGAATGGGAGGGGAGGTAAGGAGGAGTTTCCTGGAGTATTCTGAGGGCCCTGACCAATCCCTAGCTTGGATTGGCTGGGGGACAGGGGCTCTCAAATACTCAGGGTCTGTCCAGCTGGGGAGGAGTTGTGTTTGGGTGGAAGCTGGAGATGGGTGTTAGGCTGTTGTGGCCCATGAGGGAGCTTTCCAGTCTGGAGGCTGACCTTAGGCCTGGGCTCAGGTGTGGACAGGACCCTTTTCAAGACACACAGAGGTGTCCTTGACAGGAGGCACAGGAGCTAGGAGCGGACAGCGGGAGAACACTGTCGGGCAAGACTCCAGA
Organism: Pelophylax lessonae; assembly: GCF_965119305.1. Taxonomy (NCBI): domain Eukaryota; kingdom Metazoa; phylum Chordata; class Amphibia; order Anura; family Ranidae; genus Pelophylax; species Pelophylax lessonae. The sequence continues at coordinate 250,462,665 of NC_138775.1, read as the reverse complement.
AAGAACAAGGAACAGCCAGGAGGGCTGGTGAGTGAGTCAGGGTCAGGAAGACAGAGACACGCTTGAGAAAACTGGGATGGAGCAGTCTGGGATGGGTGCAGAGCCAGAGAGGAGGACTGTGGTGGCATGGGCAGGGGAAAGGGGCAGCTGCAGCCAGGAGGGTTGGCAGGGCCTGAAGAGGTGATACTGGGAGCAGTAGTCACATCTGGGACAGCTAGCACTAAGGACTACCGATGTTTGCCACACCATAGGGGACCACAGTCCTTGCCTGCAAATGGCATTTGCTTTGGGTCTGACTGAGCCAGTGCCAGATCCTTATATCAGTGCTAGCTGGTCCTAGGAGTGATAGTCTTCAAGCAAGTATATGTGGTGGAGTTTGAGAAGAAGAGATTGTATATACTGGAGTGTATATAGTTCAGTCCCTACATATTTCTGCAATCAAGTGGGCATCCCATATGCACCCTCCCCATCCAAGTTTAATTCCCCTAAATAAAAAAACAAAGCTCCAAGGACTGCTTCTTGTCTCTGTGTGACTGGAAATTTGTGTGCAGGGAGGGAGGTGGACCACATTCACCAGCGGCCTCTATGGGGGTAGCGCAAGTAAACAAATAATAATTTCATGGAAGGAACCAGTGGCCCCTACCATTATGGCCTGGAAGGCATTAGTAAATAATACCGTACCATTGTACAAAGCTACATATCTCAGTAGAGGGGTACCATCTAAACTTGAAAAGGTGTGAGGTGGTTGGATTAATGACATCTGAGGGCCTTGGTGAGCACCTGGGACAATCGTTGTGGGTATTCTCAGGGTGTTATGATTTGAAGCTGTAAATGCTTAAATATGTTATTGTGTTTACTAGCTAAGGGAAAGATTTATGTCATTTTTATTGTTTTTTTTTTTTTTAACGAGTAATGGCGGTGATCTACGATTTTTTTTTGTGGGACTGCGACATTGCGGCGGACAGATCAGACCCCTGACTAACATTTTTGACACTTCTGGGGGTACCAGTGACTTTACTACAGTAATAAGTGCTATACACAGCCCTCAAATTTTCCACTCGCCTACTCGCATTTTGCGAGTGGAAAATTACTTAGGGCGAGCGTGGGGCTGCTCCGGGAAAAGAGTGGAAGAGGAAAGCCGAGGGACGGGATTACCATAGAGCGGGGATCGTTCCGCTGTAACAGCATTCATTGTAATTGCCGGGCACTCGCCGACACACACAGTCCCGCCTCCTAGCCCGCCTCCTTTAATAGACAGAACACCTGGCCAACGGGGACGTGTGACGTCTATCAAAGGAGTCGGGCTAGGAGGCGGGACTGTGTGTGTCGGCGAGTGCCCGGCAATTACAATGAATGCTGTTACAGCGGAACGATCCCTGCTCTATGGTAATCCTGTCCATCGGCTTTCCTCTTCCACTCTCTTCCCCTGAGCGACACCCGGAGCAGTGCCCGGCCATTCAAATTAAAGCTGTTACAGCGGGACGATCCCGCTTTGTGATTATCCGGCCAGATATCCTCTTCCTCTCCTCTCTCTTTTTTGCACTGGTTAGTGCATTGATGGCCCAGGTAAAGCTGCATTGAAGGCCCATGTAAAGCTGCATTGATGGCACAGGTGAAGCTGCATTGATGGCACAGGTGAAGCTGCATTGATGGCACAGGTGAAGCTGCATTGATGGCACAGGTGAAGCTGCATTGATGGCCCATGTAAAGCTGCATTGATGGCACAGGTGAAGCTGCATTGATGGCCCAGGTGAAGCTGCATTGATGGCAGAGGTGAAGCTGCATTGATGGCCCATGTAAAGCTGCATTGATGGCACAGGTGAAGCTGCATTGATGGCCCATGTAAAGCTGCATTGATGGCACAGGTGAAGCTGCATTGATGGCACAGGTGAAGCTGCATTGATGGCACAGGTAAAGCTGCATTGATGGCACAGGTAAAGCTGCATTGATGGCACAGGTAAAGCTGCATTGATGGCCCATGTAAAGCTGCATTGATGGCCCATGTAAAGCTGCATTGATGGCCCATGTAAAGCTGCATTGATGGCCCAGGTGAAGCTGCATTGATGGCTCATGTAAAGCTGCATTGATGGCCCATGTAAAGCTGCATTGATGGCCCATGTAAAGCTGCATTGATGGCCCATGTGAAGCTGCATTGATGGCACAGGTGAAGCTGCATTGATGGCACAGGTAAAGCTGCATTGATGGCACAGGTAAAGCTGCATTGATGGCACAGGTAAAGCTGCATTGATGGCCCATATAAAGCTGCATTGATGGCACAGGTGAAGCTGCATTGAAGGGCACAGGTGAAGCTGCATTACGGGGCCCATGTAAAGCTGCATTACGGGGCCCATGTAAAGCTGCATTACGGGGCCCATGTGAAGCTGCATTGATGGCACAGGTGAAGCTGCATTGATGGCACAGGTGAAGCTGCATTGATGGCACAGGTAAAGCTGCATTGATGGCACAGGTAAAGCTGCATTGATGGCACAGGTAAAGCTGCATTGATGGCACAGGTAAAGCTGCATTGATGGCCCATATAAAGCTGCATTGATGGCACAGATGAAGCTGCATTGAAGGGCACAGGTGAAGCTGCATTACGGGGCCCATGTAAAGCTGCATTACGGGGCCCATGTAAAGCTGCATTGATGGCACAGGTAAAGCTGCATTGATGGCACAGGTAAAGCTGCATTGATGGCCCATGTGAAGCTGCATTGATGGCCCATGTAAAGCTGCATTGATGGCCCATGTAAAGCTGCATTGATGGCCCATGTAAAGCTGCATTGATGGCACAGGTGAAGCTGCATTGATGGCTCATGTAAAGCTGCATTGATGGCCCATGTAAAGCTGCATTGATGGCCCATGTAAAGCTGCATTGATGGCCCATGTGAAGCTGCATTGATGGCACAGGTGAAGCTGCATTGATGGCACAGGTGAAGCTGCATTGATGGCACAGGTAAAGCTGCATTGATGGCACAGGTAAAGCTGCATTGATGGCACAGGTAAAGCTGCATTGATGGCCCATGTAAAGCTGCATTGATGGCACAGGTGAAGCTGCATTGAAGGGCACAGGTGAAGCTGCATTGAAGGGCACAGGTGAAGCTGCATTACGGGGCCCATGTAAAGCTGCATTACGGGGCCCATGTAAAGCTGCATTGATGGCACAGGTGAAGCTGCATTGAAGGGCACAGGTGATGCTGCATTTAAGGGCACAGGTGAAGCTGCATTGAAGGGCACAGGTGAAGCTGCATTGAAGGGCACAGGGGAGGCTGCATTGATGGGCACAGGGGAGGCTACATTGATTGGCACAGGGGAGGCTACATTGATGGGCACAGCGTAGGCAGCATTGATGGGCGCTTGTGAGGCTGCATTGATGGGCACTGATCAGGCTGCACTGATGGGGACTGATCAGGCCGCACTGATAAGCTTCATTGATGCTGCTGCACTGATGGGCACTGGTAGGCTGCATTGATGGGCACTGATAATGTTGTTATTAATATTTATTTTTATAACTTCTACATTAATGCAAAAACATTTAACAGTATCATTCTATGAGATAATTTATCAAGGTATGTTTAGGGGCGGAATTAGGGGCAGGGTAGGAGTTGGGTGGGGCAACTGGTGGCGAGTAACACTTAGGGCCTGGCTAGCAGCTCAGGACTTAAAAAATTTTGAGCCCTGCTATACATATGCACTGTTACTGTAAAAATGACACAGGCAGGGAAGAGGTTAACTTTATTAGTGATCAAGGGGTTAAGTGTGTCCCTAGGGGCGTGTTTCTAACTGTAAAGGGGCGTGGCTTGTGATGTAACCACAAAGACATACAATCCTACATAGCAGGACCGTATAGTCTCTGCTGTTACACCGGGGAGAATGACAGGCGGCTTTGTTTACATCAGCCGCCTGCCTTTCCCCCTCTCCAGCGGGAGATCACGAGTGGCCGGCGGACATCGGAGCCGCCGGTCACACGTGCGGGGATGCAGGGGAACGAGCGGGGGCAGGAGCGCGCCTCTGGCAGCGCGGACTTGCCCCCTGCAGGCTCCTGGGCGAGCAACGTAGTACTACCCAGGAGGGGCTGACTGCCGCAGTAAATATACTGTGGGCGGTCGGCAAGCAGTTAAAGAAACGAGCGGAGGTGTTGTGTACACCTGGCTGTGGAAAATATTGTGTGCCTGGCTGTCGGGCTGAAGTTTGGTAAGACCTAGGCAAAAATGCCTGCGCCTCCTACAGGAGTAGCGCTACATGTATAATGTGGAAGTAATGTGTACCTACTTTTAAGCACCCTGTATATGTAGATATCATTTTAGAATAAGGTAATTTCCGATGAAATAACACTTATTGTCATGGGAGTGGCTTTGCTAATCCTCCTCTTTAACCACTTCTCGCTAGTAGGATGTCATATGATGGAGCCATAGAATGACTCGGCCAGCGGCGGAAGTTTACCATAGAGCTGACTGAGGACCAGATGGTCGCCAGCCATCTCTATGACCTTCGGAGGTCGGGGGCGACATTATGACGTCACTTCCGGCATGTTAGCACTTCCGTATTTTTAGCTGGAAAGGCTGAGGTCGTTTTTCTTTTGTTTTTTTATCTCAGGCTTTCCAGCCTAGAGGAGAGATATGGGCACCCCACATCTCTTTGTAAGGCTGGGTTCACACTGGTGCGACCACAGACATCGCATTTGATTCGCACTGCATTGCTGTGCAGATCACATGCGATGTCTGTGCGATGTGAATATAACCATACAGTTTGTAAGGCTGAATTTGCATCGCATTCGGACCAAATGATACAGGACCCTTTTTTTGGTCGACACTGGATTTGGATCACACCCATGCGATCTGATTCCTGTACCATTTTACAGTTCACACTTCGATCTGCAAACCGATCTGGGGGTGTCATTAGCTTTGAATTGACACCTGCGGCAGTTCGCTGATGTCAGTCTGAACTGTCTGCAATTCAGGTTTCGCAGGGTTTCCCGCATCGCAGTGTAAACCCAGCCTAAAGAGGACCTGTCATGCCCTATGTCCAATACAAGGGATGTTTACATTCCTTGTAATAGAAATAAAGTGATAAAAATAAAAAATGAAAAAAAAAATGAAAGGAAAGTGTAAAAATAAAATAAAGAATAACAAAAATGTTTTTTTTTTTTTTTTAAAGCACCCCTGTCCCTGCGTGCTCACACGCAGAAGCGAACACATATGTATGTTGCGCCTGCATATTTGAACAACGTTCAAACCAGTATCGCCGCAAATAATAGAACGAGAGCAATAATTCCAGCACAAGACCTCCTCTGTAACTCTAAACAGGTGACCTGTAAAAAGTTTAAGCGTAGCCTATAGAGATTTTTAAGTACTGAAGTTTGGCGCCATTCCATGAATGTGTGCAATTTTAAAGTGTGACATGTTAGGTATCTAGTTATTGGGCGTAACATCATCTTTATACAAAAAAATTGGGTCAACTTTAGTGTTTTGCTTTTTGCTAATTCTAAACAGTTTTTTTTTTTTCCAAAAAATTGTGTTTGAAAAATTGCTGCACAAATATCATGTGACATAAAAAGTTGCAATGACCACCATTATTTTCCTTAGGGTTTCTGCTAAAAACATATATAATGTTTAGGGAGTCATTTTCTAGCAAAAAATGATGGTTTTTACATATAGGAAAGGAGTGCTGGAATTGGCTTGAGCTGGTTAAAACTTGGCGGTGAATTGGCTTGGGCTGATTAAAACTTGGCGGTGATTAATGCCCCATACACACGTGCAGATTATCTGCAGACTTTTGTCTGCAGACTTACCTTTTTTATGTAGTGCAAGGGCCTGCCGGATTGCATACAAATTGAAAGTGTTTAGGTTTGACCTCATATTATATGGTTTTGGTAAGTCTGCAGACAAAAGTCTGCAGATAATCTGCACGTGTGTATGGGGCATAACAATAAATCACTTCTGTCCTACTATTTTCCCTGCAGCTATTTCTCCGTCAGAATACAAAGCTCAGATTCTTTCCCAGCCCTTCTCATTCACGGCCAGCCTTCTGCTCACAATGATAGGCTGAGGCCATGCTACCCTTAGCAGCTGCGTTCCTCATTACACATGCCCAGTAGGGCGGTAAGATCTGTCTGTTTACTATCCTGATCATGGCTTTGTCTCCTCTGCTTTCCTCTCTCTTGTCATTGAGTTCCACAAACCTGTGTCAGTGGGCAGCCTGGCTGATTGGGCTCTATGTACTCTATAAGATCACTAGGTTTTATATGAGATGGAGGGAGCTGGTCACTGCATTCCAACCTTTCCCGGGTCCTCCGTGTCACTGGCTGTATGGAAACGCACACGAGGTAAGGTGCACTTTAATCCCTTTCAGATCTGATCATTTTATTATTGCATTCAGAATTGCACAATATTTGAAACCAAATATTCCTGTCCTTCCCTAAAGCCCCGTACACACGATCTGTCGTCCATTTTTTGTGGCATGCTAGTCTGATGTGAAAAGTGAAGAGGTTAATTTTTATACAAATTTTCCCATACGACAGAATTCTACTTCAGAAGTGATGTCATGTGTTGGATTGCTTTGTATGTGTTCTTTCGTCTCTGAACATGCCTAGTCTTGCTCTTAAGATTTTTTCCCGTCGAAATGAGACGAAAATCGGACATTGTTTTGACGGACGACAAAATTTATACAGCCTGCACATCAGAATTTTGTCAGCCAAAAAGTCGGAGTCGGCTGTCAAAAGCCACCATACTAACAATCCGAAAATCAACAGATCGGTCATTGGACGAATTTTCCCTACAGATTTTCTTATCGTGTGTATGGGCCTTAAGGCTCCTTTCACACGGGGTGGATCAGTTTTGACAGACTCTGCTTGCTCAGTGGGGATCGCTCCATTGATCCCCGCTGAGCAGGCAGATAGGTCCATCTCTGCTCACTGCGCAGAGACGGACCTGTCAGAGTCCCGCTGTCCTCTATGGGGAGATTGGATGAAAATGGACAGCCTGTCCGTTTTCATCTGACCCCATCCGATCTGAACCGCTGGATGGAAGGCGAACGTCTCTTTTCAGTGGATCTTGTCAGATCGGATGCCAGGCAGGTCCCGAGGACACGTCAGCTGACATCTGCCTCCCCATAGAGGTCAATGGGTGGCCCGATCGGGTCCACCTGAAAAACAGACAGGCGGACCCGATCGGTCCAATCGTGAGAAAGGGGCCCTATGGGCTCGTTCACACCATACGTGCACCATACGTGCATGAAAACTGGTGGGAAAATCGGCATCAGTTTTCATGTGCCCTATTCACACCAATGTTGGTGCCATGTCAGTTTTTTTCCTTGTAGAAAAATTTACCACGTGATGCCAGTGTTGTGGTCTGAACAGGGCACATAGAGAACAAATGCTTTTTTTTTTGTGCGCTTGCAGAACGTGTGCAGAAAAACTGACATTTCTGTACCATGGTGTGAACGAGGCCTTAAACCAAACTGTCTCTCCTTTAAAGAGGAAGTAAACCCTCCTCATGAAGTTGTACCTATAGGTAAGCCTATGATAAGGCTTACCTATAGGTACTGTAAATATCTCCTAAACTTACACCGTTTAGGAGATATTTACCTTTAATGCAGCCAGTGACGTCACTGGCGCATGCGCTCTGAAGGAACGGCTGATCGTGCCGTTCCTTCAGAGCCCCGTGCCGTGACCGTCGGCTCCCGTGCGCGGGAGTGACGTCACCGCGGCTCCGGCCAATCAGATGACCAGATGCCGCGATCCCGGAAGACGGGCGACATGACATACAGGTAAGAGAGCGGCACGGCGGGGGCTCGTTCTAAGGTAAGTATTTCATAATGAGCTAGTATGCGAAGCATACTAGCTCATTATGTCTTTCTCTTGCAGCTTCTAAAAAAAAAAAATTTTTTTAAATGAGTTTACAACCTCTTTAAGTCTGATTCATAGATCCGTATGAATGAATGTAGAATTGAACTACCAAAAGTCTTCATATTGTACTAAACTTTTTATTCAACTGTAGCGCTACCCCCCTGCAGGAGCCGCTTAAATATAACGGGTCCTGCACTTTGCCTTTCAACCCCAGGAACAAGCCCCGCCTCACTGGCACACCTGGTAATTTTAGAGTGTATGTACCTTAAGGATTACACTGAAACACCAGTTTAACTGTTTACTAGAATGAAAGAGGCAAAGCAAACAATTGCATAAGAATTGACAAAATATTTAAATAACCGTTAGTGTGGTGTCACGCCTCCAAACTCCAGTAATAAAGGCGAAGCCTGGGAGATTAACAGCAAATAAATGTTTAACACTCAAGTAATATATATATGTAGCACTACTCCCTTGGGAGCTGCTGGTTACAGATTCCCCTTGGTTACCCATAGCAACAACACCACAGTTTAGCATTTTTCAAAGTGCTTGGCTCAGTCAAGAAACATTCCAGGGGTTTTGGTTTTTGTGGTTTTACTGAGAACTTGGATGGGAGAAGGGAATGAGTGGGATACTCCAACTTGAATAACTATGCACAATTGCTGGGACGTCTAGAAATAGCTGAGTGCGGCAAGGCCGCTGATTCCCCTTGCCACTTGCAGTGAAGAAGAACTAAATGAACTGTATTAATTTGTGAATCACTCTTCAGGGCCCTACTAGGCACCCCCTTTGTCCCTATTCTTCAGGGATCTACATGGCACCCCCTTTACTGTAACTCTCTCTGTGTGAGCTGGCTCCCTGATCTCCTGTCTTCTTTGGAGTGGTACCCCTTCCTGGGCAGACCCTTAGGCAAATCTGCTGGTACTCACGGACAATGTTTTTCCCGAGAGACTCTGCCAGCAACTCCACTGTCAGCTTCACTGGATCCTCTGCAGCTCAGCTCCACACCTGGTTCACTAGGCCGACTGCCTAAGACCACCTTCCTTATACACAGCAGGAGGAGAGACAGCCCTCTGCCTCCTCCTGGGACTCTGCTTCCCGCCAAAGACGCCCTGTCACATGTCCCCTCTGCTTTTATGAGCAATCCCAGGATGTATTGCAAGAATGCCCTCCCACTGGGACTCTCATAAAAGCTAATGTGTCACTGGCTGGGTTTCCTCCACTATCCAACAAGCTCCCTCATTGGATGCAGTGGGGACACTCCCTCAGGCCCAGTGAATCACACCTGGAGACATGTAACAGGCAACCTAATAGATCACGCTCCCCTGATAAGCAGAAGGAGAAATAGATGCTTTTGCCTAGCACCTACCTACCTATGTTAGGTGAGAGTGACTGTAATGTTTTACAATTGTAACTGCAATACTATAACTCAGATATAGTAACCTCAAACTGTAATCTTTTTCTACCTACTCAGTTTGGTAATCAGTCTAAATCAACTGGCAGCATTATATTCTATAACCGGGAGCCCCCTTTAAGAACTAAAGAAAGTGTACTCTCTATGCTAGCAAGGCCTTGCAAATTCTTCACCGGCAGTTGGAGCTCTTTATCACTCTTCTGTGTGATATTTGTAATCCAGGGATAAAGATGTTTATGCAATCCAAACTGCTGTCACTGTATTCTATTTGCAAAGTTATACTTGCGGTTACAGGTGTCACCAGGTACTCTGGTGTAGCAGCAGAGTCCACATGTGACTGTCTCATCCACAGACGGAACATCTCCTCCCAATGCTGTGTCACCTGTAATACTCGATGATCTTCTGTCTCGGTCGGTCAGTCAGCTCAGCTCAGCGTCCGCCTGCTCTCTGTTCAGCTCCGCTGGATCTGCTACCGCTGTGTATTTGCCAGCATCCGCACCGCTGAGGATAGGCTCCGCTCTCACTAGGCCACATGTACTAGGCCTCAATCACCCACAGTGTCCCAGCACACCTCTCAGGCTGGTCCATCCTCACTGAGTCCCAGAAGCAAGAGTGCTGTGAAGCAGATAAGTTTATAGGCTCTGCTCTGGTCCTCCCCTTCCCCCGTTGCTCTGTGGGAGTGCAGTTTCCTCAGTCATGCAGATAACAGTCTGCTCTCACTTTTAGAACTATATTTCCCACAATCCTGTTCTTCCACTTCCTGTGAGAGGCTGATCTCTTCTGCAAGCAGTCTTAAAGGTGCACAGACAGCCTGAAGGAGCAGAGGGTAAGTCTGCATTATCAAAGAATGGCAGTCGGCTACACAACCTTTAAAGTATTACCTTAGTATTTACATTGAATTCTTTCTCTCACATCTGGACCACTGGGGATGCAGGCATTTAAGTTGGTAAGAAAAATATTGGTCGCACACTACCACAAAGCTTGAACCAAGGCAAAATCCTTTATTTACACGTCGAGCACCAAACCATGAATAAGCACCAGCCACACCTTAGCTTTTGCCATCTTCTTACAACAGCTGACTCTAGTACCAATCAGCCTGTAGCCCTGTGTATCCCAGTGCCACCCCTGCATTCAAAACCCATGCAAGTATTTGGAAATCAGAGACATAGGTAATTTAAAAGGTTGAGATTGTCTACTGGAAGTACTGTGTATATTTATGTTTTTTGCTTCAATTGCAGTTCCTTAAAGTCGGAAAGGACTTGGACTTTGCTCTACATTGGGCTCAGACGTATCCGCATGGATTCCCGCTGTGGGTCGGCAATTTCCGTGCATGGCTGGTGGTCACCCACCCTGATTATGCAAAGGCTATTTTGGCCAGGCAGGGTAAGAATTTAATTTCGGTGTTTGTATCAGTGTTGAATAGTTGTTCAAGCATCTCTGCCCTTGGTGTAAAAAGTAAATTGATAGAAAAAGGAAGTTACTGTCGTTCTCTACTGTCTTTAAGCACTACGCTAACATTATTTATGTTGACTATTGTATTGTATTTGAATTGCTTTCTGTAATAAAAGGCTGCTATGGCCATTCGACTCCAAACGATATGTGTCGTCTGGTCAATCTTGGAGCGGGAAGGAGGGGCCCAAGTGTTTAATGTTATAGGAAGTCAGAGCCTCGGCATTCTGGGTATCCCTCAGTCAAGATTTTGCAGCCATGGTAGTCCCTAAAGACAGAGGATTGGCAGCATGAGTGACAGGAGGGGCTAAGGACGGCCAGTGTCACTAAAGGCAAACTTCTTTTTTTTCATTTTGAGGGTTGTTTTTTTTTTTTTTGCCTGATTGCCATAGCCAATAAAGGAAGTGAGAGGAAATCCCTCTAAAGTGAGGGAATCCTGGGGTGTCACCAGAAATGTTGTCCCAGTGGAAAGATTTCCCTTCTATTCCTGTTCTGATGACAACCCAAAAAAAAAAAAGTTTTGTCTTTAGTGACACTTTTTTTTTCCCCACTGCTATGTGGACAAGCCTGTTTTAAATACTTTGTTAACCAGCAACAACTGCTTTAGGCCTGGTTCACACTATTGCGGGTGGTTGTGGGTGCGCTAATTACGCCTATTCCAGCACCTGCAGGCAAAACGCGCTGCTCTTTAAAAATGTGTGAGGCTGCTATTCATTCTTAATGGCACCTCACGCATCTAAAAACTCAGTACATTTACAGGTGCGAGAACCACCGGGAAATCACATTTCCTGCATGAAACACCGGTACAGCAGCCCATTCAAATGAATGAGCTATCTTGCTGGCACAAAAGCAGCCCTCATAGTCGCATAGTTGTGTGAACCAGGCCTTAAAGGATAAGTTCACCTTTTAACAAAAAATAATAAATTCAAATTTTTTTTGCAGGTAAAAAAAAAAAAAATGTTGTTTCTGGAGACTGTACAGTAAAGTATTGCAACAACGATCAGCAGAAGCTGATGCCATGCAGGCCTCCTGCAGACCTGTCAGTGTATCTGTGTGTCCTTACATCGAACGTACAAGCATATGCAATCTGACAGGAAGACTCCATAAACGACCACATCGCTCCGCTGTGCCGTGGTAGTTAATTGAAAATTACAAGCCAACAGCTGCAAAGGCAGAGCCCTGCTTGGCTGAGTTTTATAAAATTGAGAAGATCCCCGCTAGCTGTCAGAGTGGAGGATTGGGGGGAGCGGAGGCTGGCCTGTTCGTAACATGTGATATGTTACACCCTGAAAATAAGTATAACATGTCACATGTTACAAAAGGTGAACGTCCATGGACTTCCTACCATGATCACGCTACTCTTCGGACACAGCTGATCACAGATCAGGGTAAAGGGCCAATCGCAGCGGTCCTTTACCATGTGATCAGCTGTGTCCAATGACAGCTGGTCACGACGTAAACACAAGCCAGTTATCAGCATTCCTTTCCTCAAGCTGACAGCGTAAGGGGAAGAGAGCCAATAACCGGCTTATGTGAAAAGCACATCTACACTGATAATCAAGTCACCCATCAGTGCCACCTATCAGTGCCCTTCAGTGCTGGACATCAGTGTAGCCTCATCAGTGCCTCCTCATTAGTGCCTACTCACCGATGCCCACTAGTGCCGCCTCATCAGTGCCCATCAGTGTGGCCACATTAGTGGAGAAAACTTACCTGTTTGCAAAATTTTAACAAACTTTGAAAAACATATTTTCTTTTCAAAATTTTCGGTCTTTTTTTGTTTAGCAAAAATAAAAAACTCAGTGGTGAATAAATACCACCAAAAGAAAGCTCTATTTGTGTGAAAATGTTTTTAAAAATTCATATGGGTATAGCATTGATGGTTTTTAAAATCTTTTATAAATAAATAATCTGAAAAGTATGATGTGCATTTGTATTCAGCCCCCTTTACTCTTATACCCCTAACTAAAACCTAGTTCAACCAATTACCGGCAGAAGTCACCTAGTTAGTAAATAGTCCACCTGTGTGTAATTTAATCTCAGTATGAATACAGCTGTTCTGTCAATACTTTGTAGATCCACCTTTCCCTGCAATTACAGTTGCAAGTATTTTTCTCCACCAGCTTTGCACATCTAGAGAGACATTTTTGCCCATTCTTCTTTGCAAAATAGTTCAAGCTCTGTCAGATTGGATGGAGAGCATCTGAACAGCAATTTTCAAGTCTTGCCACAGATTCTCAATTGGATTTAGGTCTGGACTTTGACTGGGCCATTCTAACACATGAATATGCTTTGATCTAAACCATTCCATTGTAGCTCTTGATGTATGTTTAGGGTCATTGCCCTGCTGGAAGGTGAACCTCCTCCCCAGTCTCAAGTCTTTTGCAGTCTCTAACAGGTTTTCTTCTAAGATTGTCCTGTATTTGGCTCCATTCATCTTACAATCAACTCTGACCAGCTTCCCTGTCCCTGCTGAAGAAAAGCATCCCAGAACATGATGATGCCACCCCCATGTTCATGGTGGGGATGATTTGTTCAGGGTGTTGCGCAGTGTTAGTTCACCCCCACACTTTGTGTTTTGTATTTAGGTCAAAAAGTTTGGTCTCATCTGACCAGAGCACCTTCTTCCACATGTTTGCTGTGTCCCTCACATGGCTTCTCGCAAACTGCAAACAGGACTTCTTATGGCTTTCTTCCAACAATGTCTTTCTTCTTGCCACTCTTCCATAAAGGCCAGATTTGTGGAGTGCATGACTAATAATTGTCCTGTGGACAGAGTCTCCCACCTGAGCTGTGGATCTCTGCAGCTCTTCCAGAGTTGCCATGGGCCTCTTGGCTGCTTCTCTTATTATTGTTCTCCTTGCCCGGCCTGTCAGTTTAGGTGGACGGCCATGTCTTGGTAAGTTTGCAGTTGTGCCATACTCTTTCCATTTTCAGTTGATAGATTGAACAGTGTTCTGTGAGATGTTCAAAGCTTGGGAGATTTTTATATAACCTAACCCTGCTTTAAACATCTCAACACCTCTACACCTTTATCTCTGACCTGTCTGGTGTGTTCCTTGGCCTTCATGATGCTGTTGGTTATCTAAGGTTCTCTAACAAACCTCTGAGGCTTCACAGAACAGCTGTATTTATACTGAGATTAAATTACACACAGATGGTCTCTGATTTCTAATTAGGTGACTTCTGTAGGCAATTGGTTCCACTAGGTTCTCGTTAGGGGTATCAGAGTAAAAAGGGGGCTGAATACAAATGTACGCCACACTTTTCAGATATTTATTTGTAAAAAATTTTGAAAACCATTTATCATTTTCCTTCCACTTCACAATTATGTGCCACTTTGTGTTGGACTATCACATACAACCAAAAACCTATAATGTATTTTATTGGGGTTTTAACATGACAAAATGTGGAGAATTTCAAAGGGTATGAATACTTTTTCAAGGTACTGTATGTATAAATGTGAGTTGGGGACCTTAGATGATGATGATTATTATTATTGTTATTATTATTATTATTATTATTATTATTAATATACAGGATTTATATAGCACCAACAGTTTGCCCAGTGCTCTACAACAGTGTTTCTCAACCTTTTTTCAGTCAAGGCACCCTTTAAAATTATGGGCAGTCTCAAGGCACCCCATTCTACATTGTAAAAAACGATTCTAATAGTTTTACATAATGCAGCAATATAAACATATGTAGGACACCCAACCTTAGAGATGATTTGTTTTGTTCCAAAGTAAATACACCTTTGCACACTGGTACTGACTAGTATTCCAATGTTTCTCTTCTTCCTGAATTTCTCTCCATCATTCAGCTAATGTGACCTGAGTGCTGAACAAACAAGGATGCTGTGGAGGCAAGAGACATCCTCCTTATTAACTGATGACTTAATTGGTTGTAAGGATGCCAGTGTGTAAAAGGTTGTGATAATATAAACCTGTGGCTTTGTGTAACTAAAAGGCTTGATCCACCTGCTGGTTTGTATACAATTTTTTTATACATTTTTAGGCACTTTGCCAAGGCACCCCTGAAGAAGCCTCAAGGCACCCCTGAAGAAGCCTCAAGGCACCCCTGAAGAAGCCTCAAGGCACCCTGGTTGAAAAAGGCTGCTCTACAATATGAAGGCAGACATTACAGTTACAATACAATTTGGTACAAGAGGAATCAGAGGGCCCTGCTTGTTAGAGCTTACAATACAAACAAAAGTTGTAAGCTCCATGAGGGCAGGGACTGATGTGAATGTATAATAAGTATGTAGAGCACTGTGTAAATTGATAGTGCTATATAAATACGTGTAACACTACCCTACGCCTCAAGACAGACATGTTGCTGTGCCTCCTGTTCTCATTCCTCCAGAGTTGTCTAACTCAGTGTTTCTCAACCTTTTTTTTTAGTCGGGGCACCCTTTGAAAGCATATTCAGTCTCAAGGCACCCCAGTCTGAAGCTAGGCTCATAGTAATGCAGGTGTTTGCGGATGTGGGAATCACAGCTGCTCCCACACCTGCAACTAAATTGCGCTGCTCTTTACAGACACGTGGAGCTGCCATTCATTCTTAATGGCACCCCCACTCCTCTAAAAATGCTTGCAGATTTGGGAACCGCTGGGAAATCGCGTGATGCAGAAGCATTTCCTGGGCGCTTAAAAACTGTGCAGGAACGTTTTTTCTGCATGAAACGCAGGCACAGCAGCCCATTCAATTGAATTAATGGATGTGCCAGAGTAAACAAGGTTAGCAGGGCCGCAGCAGTGTGAACATAGCCTAAGAGATCATTCACACGTGAGGTTGGGGGATGGTAAAGCAATGCGGTTGAGCACAGTTTTTACCGTTCCCCCCAACTACTTTCCCTTTACCTGCAGAGACAGCAGCCAGGGTGGTCCACATGCTATAACCACAATGCTTTGTGGCTATGTCAGGAAATATACCCCCTGTTGCATTCGGCAGGCATTACTTATGAATGGGGCCTTACTGCAACCACGTGCACTGCATGCAGTTGCAGTACAGTGGTGCTGCATTTAGGGGGTTAAAAAAGGTTGTGATAATATAATATAAATATACAGTATATACATACTGTATATTTATATATACTGTACCTCCAAATGCAGCCTCCTTGCGTGGTCTTTTCTCTTCACTCTTCACACAGCTGCACGTGCCTCTCCAGCTACACCAACAGAAACATCCAATCCAACAAACCACGAGGGAGCATCCCAGAAAGCTGTGCGGGCCACCGGCCCTTAGCAACCAATGATGAATTCATCAGTTGGCAGGACGCAGGCGGGCAGCCCCCCACTGCTTTCTGAGTGACTTTGGCAACTGCCTGCATGTTTAGGACAGCGGACCGGCGCCGCTGTAATTGAAAAAAGGGTTTAACTGGTGGCGAGAAGAATATTTTACTGCTTAATTGGGGAGGTTTTTAGTAATTTTGCCACGGCACTCCTGGGAACTCTTTGCGGTGCCGCGGCACCCCGGTTGAGAAACGCTGGTCTAACTAATACAGTTGGTGTTTCACTGGCCACATCACCAGGTGAAAACAGAGGGAAAAGCCAAAGAAAAGAAAACTGATGCAGCTCTCATTTAATACTTTGTAAGCTGTAAAATAATACATTTTGGGTTTAATACAGTTTTAAGCTGGCCATAGACAGATTGAAATTCAGTCTGTTCAGCAGGAACCATACAAATTTCAATCCATCTATGGGCAGGCTGGTTGTACTGAAATCAATCTATCGATTAACTTCAGTACAATCAGCAAGAAAGAGGTTTGCCTGGAAAGTGACCCAAGGGCACCAACTCCCAATATTGAAAGACAAAAGAACCAACCCCCTAAGGAGGGAAGAAAAAATTGGGGATTTTTTAGGTGCCAGTAATCAAAACATAATTTAAAATATACAAAGTTTGTTTTCGAAAATGTAAAAAACAAACAAAGATTGGGTGTAAATAGACATACACCATAATTAAGGGCTCTTTCACACGGTCCGCCTCTGTAGGCGGATCCGTGCTGCTCAGCGAGGATCGATCCGCCGATCCCGCGGATGACAGCTCCGTCTCCGCTTGCAGTGCGGAGAGGGAGGTGTCACAGCTCCCGCTGCTCTCTATGGGGGATCGGATGAGAGCGGACCGCCTGTCCGCTCTCATCCAATCCGATCCCTGAACGGATGGGAAAAATAGGGTTTCCATCCGTCCGGATTTCACGGACAGGATCGGATACGGATGGTAGCGGGTGTCAGCGGAGGTGTCTCCGCTGACCTCCGCTGCCCCATAGAGCTGCATGGAGGATCTGATCAGATCCGCCTAAAAAACTGACAGGCGGATCTGATCGGACCGCCCGTGTGAAAGAGCCCTAAATGATTTTATTCATGGTGTATGTCTATTTACCCCCAATTTTTGTTTGTTTTTAAAATTTTTGAAAACAATAAACTTTATATTTTAAATAATGTTTTGATTACTGGCACCTAAAAAATCCCCAATTTTTTCTTCCCCCCCTTGATGTTGATTCTTCAGTACAATCAGCCTGTTGGGTTTTTTCGCACGACCACTGCCGCTGGCTATAGCCGGGGGCAGTAATTATTGTATACTGATGGCAGGGAATCAAGCGATTTTTACTTCCTTAAACTCATGGTTGAAGGAAATAAAAATTGCATAATGCATTCTACAATAGCACTCCTGAAAACCTGCATTGTTACATAAAGATAATCATTGTGGTGATTTG
This sequence comes from Pelophylax lessonae, assembly GCF_965119305.1. Lineage (NCBI taxonomy): Eukaryota > Metazoa > Chordata > Amphibia > Anura > Ranidae > Pelophylax > Pelophylax lessonae. The sequence goes on along the minus strand of NC_138775.1, from coordinate 250,445,247 downwards.
CCATTTACTTTTAATGGCACCCCAAAACACATATAGTGTGTAAATAGGAGTAAGTAATAGGTGTATATAAGCTCCACAGTTTGTCATATCAAAGATATTGTGCCTACAGGCTCCAGTGGTGGAAATCTGTCCCTATTTGTATCAAAGTTGTACAAACTGCAATGCTAAATTCTTCCTTCTGTCTTATTTTGCATTTTTATTTCAGATCCTAAAGATGATGGAGCCTATAGATTTATTGTCCCGTGGATTGGTACGTAAATTAAAGTTTATCTAAAAACATGAAACTCTTTTTTATTAGTTTTGGAGTAGTGAGGAAGTAGGACCCCTGTTACATATACTGTAGCTGCTGACTTTTTCTATTAGGGCACTTACCTGTCTAGGCATCCAGTGGTTTCCTTACCCAAGCCGATTCTTGAATCGGCTCTTGGGTGCTGCCGCCGCCATCTTGGCCTCACAGTCAGTTTTCTGCTGCACATACGCAAATCGCGCTGTGCTTTCTCAATGTGCTGGCTGCAGGGGGAAGGAGGATGGGGCTAAACTTCCTGCTCACTTCGCCGCCAAGTGAACTGGAAGTGGGAGCAGGTACCTCTCAAAACCAGGTACTGCCCCAAAAGGTGCCATATGTGGTGACAGAGTGGGGGAGGAGGCAGATAAGCAGAGCTTCCCCTTTTGCGTGGAGCTCAGTTTTAAACTCTCTGCCCCACTACTAACCAAGTTGACTAGTCTTAAAGTCAAACTACAGGCAGATAAAAAAAAAACAAGTTGTCAAATCCCGTGGGTGGGGCAAACATATTGGGGGCATGGCCTGAATTGAGTTAGGCTCCTTTCACACGGGCGAACCGCCCAACGGAGTCCGTTCTGCTCAGCGGGGGATCGATTCGCCGATCACCGCTGAGCAGGTGGATGACAGCTCCATCTCCGCTCTGTGTGCAGGGACGGAGCTGTCAGATCCCCGCTGTCCTCTATGGGAGATCGGATGAGAACAGACCGTCTGTCCGTTCTTATCCGATCCGATCCGCCAGACAGATGGAAAATAGGGTTTCCATCCATCCGGATTTCACGGACAGGATCGGATCGGATAGCACCGGGTGTCAGCGGAGATGTCTCCGCTGACATCCGCTGCTACATAGGGATGCATGGAGCATCCAATCAGGTCCGCCTAAAAAACTGACAGGCATCCGCGGATCACCCGTGAGAAAGGTGCCTTAGGCCAAGGCTGCTATCACCTATTACACGCTGGGCTTGTATGGTGTGCAGTGGCTGAGATTTTTCTCTACTTGTTCTGCAAATCATTTAGTGTATTTTTTATATTGCCACCAGTGCATGTACCTGAATTTGACTTTTTATCAGCCTCATGTACTTCCCTATAAGGCCTCTTTCACACGATCGGACCGATTCGTTTTTCAGGCGGACCCGATCGGGCCATCCATTGACTTCTACGGGGAGGCGGATGTCAGCGGACACCCGCCTGCCATCCAAACAGACGGATGGCGATACATTTGCCATCCGCCCAGCGGTTCAAATCAGATGAAAACAGACAGGCTGTCTGTTTTCATCTGATCTCCCCATAGAGGAGAGTGGGACTCTGACAGGTCCGTCTCTGCACAGTGAGCGGAGACGGACCTGTCATCCACCTGCTCAGCCGAGCAAGCGGAGTCCGCTGAGCAGATCCGCCCCGCGTGAAAAGGGACTTAAGCAGATTTTGGACTATGAGACAGAGACATAGGACTGGGAGCCAATCAGGCATGCAAATGTGTTGACAAGGAACACAATGAGGATTGAACAGGAGATGACCTCATCCGCCTCTTCCTGCTCTTTCACTTTCAAGTCAGTTGGCTAGGGGTAGAGGACCTAGGTCTAGGTCAGTGATGGCGAACCTTGGCACCCCAGATGTTTTGGAAATACAATTCCCATGATGCTAAACTACACTGCAGAGTGCATGAGCATCATGGGAAATGTAGTTCGAAAACATCTGGGGTGCCAAGGTTCACCATCACTGGTCTAGGTCTAGGTTCACATTTGTTTGGGTGATAATGGGTGCGGGAATTGCACCTGTTCCCGCACCCGCAACTCTCCGCAATCAAAATGTGCTGCTCTTTTACAGACACCCATTGCAGTCATTCATTGCAAATGTCACCCCCATGCATCTAAACACACAGCTTGTTTGCGAAAGCACGGAATTGCATGGTGTAAAAGCGCTATGCGATTTCCCTGTGCCTGCGGTTTTAAGGAGGTTGTAAAAGCGCTATGCGATTTCCCTGTGCCTGCGGTTTTAAGGAGGTGTAGGAACCTTTTTCCTGCTTTTCCCACAAGTACAGCAGCCCATTCAAATGAATGGGCTGCTGTGCCCAGGCAATGTGGACCACACTGAACACAGAGATGTGAACCAAGCCTGAATGTGTTCTTTTGCACTTGACTGTGCTGTATTAAGCAGGCCATGATTCGATTTTCTTTCCTTCCATCTAGGTTCCTGTCACAGCACTATTGTGTTCTGCCAGTGAGGGGATGCGGAGAGAGCCTTCCTGGCCAGCAGAACACAATAATTACTGCTGGTGGCTATAGCCACCAGCAGTAATCGCATGTAAAAAATCCAACAGGATGGCTGTACCCAAGTCATGGGATCAACCTGCGTACAATCAGCCTGCCCATACATGGATCGAAATTCTGCCAGACTCCATTTCAATCCATGCTGTGCAAATCTCAGGAATGGGTGGACAGATGTACAAAATCTTTGGCACATAAAACAGCTCCCTTTATTTATTTTGTATGTGTATTCAGATATTTGCCTGGCGTTGTTCAGCTTTAATCTCACACTAACCAGGTCAGATTTCATAGCCACACAAGGCACAAGATAAGGCAAACTGCTGTCCTTTTCAGCTTCTAGTAAGCACAAGGTATACATGCCCAGGGCTGGAAAAATGTAAGGACACAGTATTCTATTAAATTAAATTATAAACTGTGGAAAGACCATTTTCAGTGCACTGGCAGTCAGGGTAGTACTCCAGAACATTTTAATAAAATGGATGTATAAATGTTACTGACAGGTCCACGGCTTATGTTCACTATTTGACTTACCTGTCTGGTCTGACAACTTTCGAAACTTACTGTTATTTGATTTAGGTGAAGGATTATTGGTGTTATCTGGGCCAAAGTGGTTCCAGCATCGCAGGCTTCTGACTCCTGGCTTTCACTACGATGTCCTAAAGCCCTACGTTCGATTAATGGCTGACTGCACAAAGATCATGCTGGTATTGGGTTTTTCCTATAAAGCTCAGATAATATTATTGAGATGTTTAGGTTCCTTTCACACAGGCTTTTCGCCCGGCGAACTCCGTTTTGCTCAGCGGGGATCGATACGCCGATCTCCGCTGAGCAAGGCAGATGACAGGTCCGTCTCTGTTTACTGTGCTTAGATGGGGCTGTCAGAGCCCCTCTCTCCTCTATGGGAGATCCGATGAAAACGGACCGCCTGTCCCTTTTCAACCGATCCGAAAATAGAGTTTCCATCCCTCTGGATTTCACAGACGGGATTGGATCGGATAGCAGTGGGTGTCAGCGGACATGTCACCGCTGACATCCGCCCCTCCATAAGGCATGGAGCATCCCATCAGGTCCGCCGGAAAAACTGACAGGCGGACCTAACCCGGAAAGCCCATGTGAAAGGACCCTTAAGCCCCGTACACACGCACAGATTGTTGGCCGTAAATTGTTGGCCAACGTCCGATCTGCCGATTGTAGGCTTGTTAGTATGATGCTTCTGACAACCAACTGCGAATTTTCGGCCGAAAAAAATCTGGTGTGCATGCTATAAAATTTTTGTTGGCCAACAAAAAATGGCCGATTGTTCCTCAGTCAGTACAGATTTCGGCAGACAAAAATCAGATGAGCAAGACTGGGCATGCTCAGAGAAGAAAAAACACACGGAAAGTTAACCATCACATGACATCACTTCTGAAGTTGGTTTTTGTTGGCCAACAAAAGTCCAGTGCAAGTCTAGAGCACATTTCAACCAACAAACAACACTGGACAAAAGTTGGCCGATCAGTTGGCCAACAATCTGTGAGTGTGTACGGGGCTTTAGTGTTCACATACAGACTACATTCAGACAATTGTAATTGTATTTTTATTTAAAGGTAATGCAAACCTCCCCACTTTCTGAGATGAAAATAAGGGACACCCAAGTATGTAGACCTAGGACACCCCCTGCCATGCCCCCTTAAAGGAGAATTATACAAAAAAAAATGATTAGTTCAAGCCACAAGTGCTTTTTCACCACTACTATTCCTTTGTATTGACTTTTAAAATTTGCAAATGCAGCAATTTGGAAAATTGGATGAAAGGTTTAGCACTGGGAAACTATGTTTGAAAGATAAAAGTGCATTTTATATACTGTATAACTATAGATCAGACCAAAATGAGGGACAAATGAGGAGGAAAGAGGGATTTTGTTTCAAATCAGGGACAGTCCCTCGAAATCAGGGAAAGTTGGGAGCTACGGTAATATGCATTAAGCATTCTTCATATGGGGTGTACTTAAGTGTACGCCCTTGAAGAGCCATGTTTATGTAGCGGTCAGAGGAGTAGGGGACCGCAATGCAGAATTCAAGTACGGTACAGCAGACAGAGAGGCTGAAGCAGATACCAGCTTTATTAACCAACAGAGTATAATGGCCGGAGAATGATGTTAACAGTAAAAACAGATTACATAGGTTTACAGCAAAGTTAACTGCAACGTGATACTTAAAATGGCGCTCCCGCCAACACACACACAGAGATACAGGCTACTCTGTTATATGATCCTATCTGATTCCCGCTAACCGGGACACGTTGCTGCAACGCTCTGTCTACAGAAACCTGCTGTTAGGAATGCTTCCTGAGCACACTGATGTGCTGTCATGATTCTGCAATCCAAAGGGTTAACCTAGAGCAGACTGATTGCAGTAATTGGCAAACAGGCTGCCTTATTTAAACAGCTCAGAAGCACTGTGTCTTCGCTGTCTTGTCTGCAGCTCTTCCTGTGTTCCTGAAGCCTGCTTCCTGTTACCTGTTTGATATCCGTTTGACCTTTGGCTTGTTCCTGACCTTGTTGACCTGCTGCCCGTCCTGACCCCCGGCTTGTTTGACCATTCTCTCGGATCTCCCTTATCTGCTTATCTGCCTTCGGATCTTGACCGGTTTCTCCCTTGGTGGGGCGACCCTGAGGACTGCGACCTGGTATCCACACGCAGCAAAGTCCATCCTCACCACTAGAGGCCCTGGCGAAAACCGGTGGATACTTAGATTCCGCACCTCAGGTTAGCCTGTGTCACTTACCTTGGGGGGTCCCGTCTAAGCTCCGCCCTCCAGCACCAGTGGGGCCTTCCTCTGCCATCAGGCTACCACTTGTATCCCTAACAGTACAAGACAGCCATGACGGAGCCTGCAAGAGAAGCCTCACCGTTGGAAGAGATCTGCCAACACCTCGCAACCCTGTCTCAAGCCGTAAAGTCGCTTCAAAGCGGCTACACACAGCTAGAGGAACGGTTGCGCTCTACGACACTTCAGGGGGGTCCTCCTGTATTATTTGCTTCCTCTCCTGCTGCAGCACCCTCTGGACCTGCTTCTGGCCCTACCGTAGTGATGCTGCCACCAGAACCTCGAGTTCCTGCTCCAGAAAAATATTCCGGGGATCGCGGTAAATTCCGCGCATTTCGCAACGCCTGCCAGCTGTATTTCTCCCTGCAACCTCAAACCTTTTCTTTGGAGACCACCAAGGTGGGGTTTGTTATCTCCCTGCTCCTAGGCGAACCCCAGTCCTGGGCTCATCGGCTCCTTGAAGAGGGCAGCCCCCATTTAAACTCCTTACGGTCATTTTTGGAGGCCATGGCACAGCTCTATGATGACCCGCAGCGATCCTCCACTGCAGAAACTGCGCTTCATGTTCTTCAGCAGGGTCGCAGGCCTGTAGAAGACTACGTCACTGACTTCCGCCGCCTCAGTTCCGATACGTCCTGGAACGAAGCAGCACTCCGGTATCAGTTCCGTCTCGGTTTGTCGGAAGGACTGAAGGACGAGCTGGCGCGGGTAGGTGTCCCCGACGCCTTGGAAGATTTGATTTCCCAGTCCATTCAAATCGACCGGCGGCTACGGGAACGCAGAGCAGAACGATCTCCGCAGCAGTTCAGACCAGCCTGGACGCTACCAGTTGCTCCTCCTGCATACTTTTCTTCCGCTGGGTCAGCTCCTACCAACCCCGCTCCTGCTGGAGTCGCCTCAGATACGCCCGAACCTATACAACTTGGGATCATACGGCCTGCTTTGTCCCCGGAGGAGAGACGCCGTCGCCAGTTGGGTAACCTGTGCCTGTATTGCGGTGAAGCTGGCCACTATGTGCGCTCCTGCCCGGCAAAATATAATAAGTTCCTGCAGGCCTTACCATCCAGTTCTGTGGCAACTGTTACCAGTTCCTCCCACCTAGCCTTTCCTGTGTCATTACAGCTTCAGGAAGGACCCGTCCCAGTTACAGCAATCATTGACTCGGGAGCCTGCCGTTGTTTCATTGATCGCTCGTTCGCCCTGCAACATGGCGTACCTCTCCGGCTCAAGACCCAGGACCTCACCATCTTCCTGGCTGATGGCTCCCACATCAAATCCGGGCCCGTGACCCAAGAAACTTTTCCCCTTCCTATGGTCTCCTCCTCCGGCCATAAGGAACTGATTATCTTGGATGTTATCAAATCCCCCTTATTTCCCATTATCCTGGGATTACCGTGGTTGCAAGCACATAACCCACAAGTCAATTGGATCACAGGCACCATCCAGTTCCCATCTCTGTACTGCAAGAATTCCTGTCTACCCACTCCTCCTGAATTCCCCAAGACTCTGTTCTGTCTTGAATCTGAACCTGATGTATGTTCTGTGGTGCCCAAAGCATACCATGATTTCCTGGATGTATTCAGCAAACGGGGAGCAGAGACCTTGCCCCCCCACCGTCCATATGACTGCCCCATCAACTTGCTCCCAGGAGCCGAAATCCCGTTCGGCCGGATCTACCCACTTTCTGAACGTGAGCTGGACGTCTTAAAAAACTATGTAGACGAAAGTCTGAAGAAGGGGTTCATCCGTCCCTCTACCTCTCCAGCAGGGGCAGGTATCTTCTTCGTAGAGAAGAAGGATCACACTCTCCGACCATGCATTGATTATAGGGATTTAAATAAAGTTACTATTAAAAACCGTTATCCACTTCCTCTAGTCCCCGAACTCTTTCAGAGACTCAGATCTGCCGTCTTGTTTACTAAGCTGGATCTTCGTGGGGCGTACAACTTGGTGCGCATCCGGGAGGGCGACGAATGGAAGACTGCTTTCCGCACTAGATTCGGACATTTCGAATACCTGGTAATGCCATTTGGCCTTTGTAATGCTCCTGCCACGTTCCAACACTTTGTGAACGACATCTTCAGGGATTGGTTGGATATCTTCGTCATCGTATACTTGGATGACATCCTAATCTTCTCAACATCCCTAGAGCAGCATCGCGAGCACGTTCGAAATGTCCTCGGTTGCCTTCGCCAGCATGGTCTCTACGCCAAGGCCGAGAAGTGCGTTTTTGAGCAGAACAGTATCCCGTTTCTGGGGTTAATAATTTCCACAGATGGAATAGAGATGGATCCTCAGAAGGTCTCTGCCATTCTGGACTGGCCACCTCCATCAGACAAAAAGGGAGTACAGCGCTTCGTTGGCTTCGCCAATTTTTATAGGAGGTTCATTAAGGGGTTCTCCAACATCATAGCCCCTATTACTCACCTTACTAAGAAGAATGTCCGCTTCCAGTGGACCCCAGAGGCTCAGTCCGCCTTCTCGGTTCTTAAAAAACATTTTACCTCTGCCCCTATCCTGAGTCACCCGGATCCTGCCTTACCCTATCTCCTGGAGGTAGACGCATCGGAAGTTGCGGTCGGGGCAGTCATCTCCCAAAGACAGGGAACTAAAGACTTAACTCACCCAATAGCCTTCTTTTCCCGGAAACTCTCTCCTGCGGAGAAAAATTATGATGTCGGGGACCGGGAACTCCTGGCTATCAAAGCCGCTCTCGAAGAGTGGAGATATCTACTGGAAGGAGCATCACACCCGATTCTTATATTTACCGATCATAAGAACCTTGAATACTTAAGATCTGCAAAACGACTTAGACCCCGCCAGGCCCGATGGGCACTCTTCTTTTCCAGATTCTCGTTCCATATTACCTATCGGCCCGGGTCGAAAAATGTCAAACCGGATGCCCTGTCCCGGATGTTTGATAATCCTAAAGAAGATTTGGTACCTGACACTATCCTCTCAGAGAAAAACTTCCTGCTCCTGCTCACTAGCCTGAAATCCCATCTTGAGCAAGCCTCTGCCAACATTTCCGGTCCTCCTGGGATACCCCTGTCACGCAAGGATGGTTTGTTGTGGGCTAAGGACAAAATCTTTGTCCCAGAGGGAGTCAGAGTTTCGGTTCTAGCTGCTGGCCATTTTGGCGTTCATAGGACCCTTGACCTCATGCAACGCACCTTCTGGTGGCCTGAAATGGAAAAAGACTGCAGAAGTTATGTGTCTTCCTGTGTTTCTTGCTCCAGGAGTAAAACCACCAGAAGTAAGGCGTGGGGTCTCCTCAGACCACTCCCCATCCCTGACCGGCCCTGGCAAACTATCGCCATGGACTTTATCGTGGAACTTCCACCTTCGGCCGGGTGCTCCGCCATTTTTGTGGTTGTAGACCGGCTTACTAAGATGGCCCACTTTCTACCCCTCAAAGGTACCCCCTCTGTGAAAGAAACTGCAGAAGTCTTTATTAGGGAGATCGTGCGACTCCACGGGGTACCCAAGAACATTATCTCGGACAGAGGGGTACAGTTCACGTCACGCTTTTGGAGGGCCTTGTGTAAGCTACTAAAAATTGAATTATCTATGTCTTCAGCTTACCACCCGCAGACGAACGGGCAAACAGAGAGAACGAACCAGACCCTGGAACAATATCTCCGGTGCTTTACCACCTTCGTCCAGGACGACTGGGTAGCATTACTACCATTTGCGGAATTTGCCTTTAATAATTCACGACATTCTGTCACCGGCCAATCTCCCTTCTTTGCCAATTATGGGTTTCATCCTTCCTTTCTGCCCGACTTCCCATCTGATTCCGGAGTGCCCGCAGTTCAGGTCACCATTGGCTTCTTCACGAGTAACAACAAACTTCTGCAGGACACCTTGGCCAAGGCTCAGATAGCATCCAAAAGAATCTTTGATGGGAAAAAGAGGGGAGAACTGATTCTCCAACCAGGTGACCAGGTCTTTTTATCCACAGCTAACCTCCGCTTGGCATGCCGATCCAAGAAGTTGGCTCCCAGGTTTATCGGCCCATTCCCTGTTAAAAGAAGACTCAATGCCGTGTCCTATGAGTTATCCTTACCTGATACCCTACGGATCCATCCTGTGTTCCATGTCACTCTTTTAAAACCCGTAGTTCCCGACGCCTTCCCCGGCAGAAGCCCTGGACCTCCGGAACCAGTGATGGTGGATGGCGACATGGAGTACGAAGTTGAGGCTGTACTTGATTGCCGGAAAAGAGGTAACCAGCTTCAGTTCCTTATTAAATGGAAGGGTTATGGGCCGGAAGAGAATTCATGGGAACCTGAGAGTAACATTCATGCCGGAGACCTGATCCAGGCGTTTTTTCTTGCCCATCCTCAGAAAAGCAGTTTGTTGGGCACCCGGAGGTTGCCTTTAAGGGGGGGGCAATGTTAGGAATGCTTCCTGAGCACACTGATGTGCTGTCATGATTCTGCAATCCAAAGGGTTAACCTAGAGCAGACTGATTGCAGTAATTGGCAAACAGGCTGCCTTATTTAAACAGCTCAGAAGCACTGTGTCTTCGCTGTCTTGTCTGCAGCTCTTCCTGTGTTCCTGAAGCCTGCTTCCTGTTACCTGTTTGATATCAGTTTGACCTTTGGCTTGTTCCTGACCTTGTTGACCTGCTGCCCGTCCTGACCCCCGGCTTGTTTGACCATTCTCTCGGATCTCCCTTATCTGCTTATCTGCCTTCGGATCTTGACCGGTTTCTCCCTTGGTGGGGCGACCCTGAGGACTGCGACCTGGTATCCACACGCAGCAAAGTCCATCCTCACCACTAGAGGCCCTGGCGAAAACCGGTAGATACTTAGATTCCGCACCTCAGGTTAGCCTGTGTCACTTACCTTGGGGGGTCCCGTCTAAGCTCCGCCCTCCAGCACCAGTGGGGCCTTCCTCTGCCATCAGGCTACCACTTGTATCCCTAACACCTGCTCTATGCCCTACCACAGGTTAGCACCGGTGCAACTCACAGTTCTGTAGGTACAGCTGCTTTATCTCAGTCTCTGTGATGGTGGATGCAGTCAGGTCTCTGGATCTGTCCCTTGCTGTCTGTAGCTGCAGTCTCTTATGCACTGGTCTGGGTTTCTTTGCAAGTAGTTTATCTTGTTCTGTCACTTGGAGGTCACTGCAGTCTGGCCCCTTGCTCTGTAATTTGCTTGAGGTGCTCTGGGATGTTCTCTCTTCTCCTTCTCTGGTTCTCAGCTACTGTCCGTTGTATCACAGTTCAGTTCTGTCTCCTCTGGCAAGATCCTGTTGTTCTGTCCCAGGATTATACAGTCTATATCCCTCTCAAGGCCAAAGCATGCAGTACCTTTTCTCAGCTCAGCACAGCCATAGAGAGCCGAACACCACACACTTCCTGGAACTTCCTGCTTCCTCCCTTCACCTAAAGCAACAACAGTGACCTCTTGTGGCTGGAAGATGCTTGACAGTCTGTGGGAATTTCTCAATAGAACTACAGTGTAATGGAGTTAGTCATTCAAGGGGCTGACCCCCTACATTTACACCCATGGGGCTGCACAGCTGTTCTTTGCATCCCTGTGCAAACAGTCCCATTGATGCCAATTGGGAAACCGATCCCTGTACTGATAAAGACACACTGACACAGAGGCTGTTCCCAGTCTGACATCCATGTGGGTCACATTGTGTGATGTACCAACACAGATGTCAGTGTCCATGTCCATGCAGCCACTGCATCCCAATTAACGTCAGTAGGACTGCCTGCATAGGAAGGCACAGACTGTGCATCCCTGTCCAAGGAAACCCGACCATCCATATGTGTAAGCTTTAGTACATCCCCTGTAAACGAGGCCATGATGTTCATGACTTACTATTCCTGCAGGATACATAACGGAACAGGTTTATTTGATGTTTTCTGTTCATTTTCTTTTTTTCTTGGTATATAACAAGATTACAGTTAGGACTACAACATAATGGAGCCCGTCCTCCCACTGCCTCAGCCTATAGGGAGCTCTTATTAGTAACAAATGGCTTCAGCTTGGTCTCCTACCCATAGAAGAACCCCCCTCTAACATGGTTAGTCAATACTGGCTTAATCATAGAGGCCCTAGGAGGAGCTCACTATATGTCGAGACAGTGTGTGGGTAGGCACCATTTTGTTGTAGTCCTCAATGTGTCTGCTGAACAGATCTTCAACCCAAGCAGCACCTGCCAACCTGGCCAGTCATCTGTGATAACAGATTGGGGCATTTGAGCAGTATCAATTGTATTTGGTTTTTGGATTAATAAGGTTACAGTTAGACCACAAAGATGGGTGGGCCTTCTTGGAAATTACATTGTGGAGTGGAAGTGGTCATCAAATCGATCCATAGGAGTAGAATGAAATTTGTACATAGTCCCAGTTTTAAAAAAATTAGCAATCAAATCAAAAATTGCTTGTGCTTATTAAGGTCTATGTTGGATGTGAATATAAGAGGCTGTGTGGGATAGAAGGAAAGTAGAGCAGGGGAATTCAGTCCAACAAAGAAAACCTACTCTACCGCAAATTACCTGGAGAATGAGCAGAGGGTCATCGGCTGGGGAGACAGTTACAGTGAACTTGCTTATCTGGTGTGTGAACCCTGTGCTGCTTCCTCTTAAGGCCTCACTCCCTTGACATTCAGGCAAGGTCCCTAGGACACCTGGTACCGAAACAGGAGTTGGGGTACCAACCGCTAGGGAAGGAACCCAAGCACACCGGTCCCTTCACTGCTGTGGACCTTCATCTCAACCAAAGTGAACAGCTTTCCAGCCGTTGGCTGTTATCGATTAAACACTGGTACCTTCATACATCATCGGTGGGGATACCACCCTCAAGGGTTAACACAGCCACACATTTGGGTGATACGCTGTGCATACACCACTATAATACCATGAATAACTTCAGACCAGAATTCTTTTACTAAAATAGATCTTTATATATAACAGCATGATATATCTTTACATTCTCATCAGTCAATGACCTTGCCCCTGGTACCCCAGGCCCGTAGTCCGAGCCATACCTTGGTTAGTTAAAGTCCAATCAATTAACAAATGTCCAATTCCTGGAACCCTTTGCCAGGTTCCTGGCAAGGGGCTAAAGAAGAACAGAATCTGATCACATAGTAGAGAAAGTCCACCTAACTCTTCCTTCAGACAGACCAATCTCTCCATCTGGGCAAACTTTCCATGGTATTTATAAGCCACCACAATGGGATGGTATTATGAACACCAGGGAGTCGGCTGCTACAAACACTTAACCACCTCCTAACCAGAGTGCACCAGCCAGTGAAAACAGTTACAAGGCAAAAAAAAAAAGTTACAACACAACATCTAGACAAAACACTCACTTACTAAACTCTTTTTGAGACTACAGTACTTGGCTAGAAATGTCTGCTGCATTCTGAATGTTCCCATTAACATTATGGCTAACTGATCTGGCTAAAATTGGCCAGATTGCTAAATGATCCAATTTCTACAGCTAACTAAACAGGAAAATTATTTAGAAGAACAAAACCCCTATGAGATTAGTTTTTTTTTTTTTTTTATCTGATTTCAGGATAAATGGGAGAAGCTCGTCCAAGATAAGCCAGTGGAACTCTTCGAATACGTCAGCCTCATGACTCTGGACTCTATCATGAAATGTGCCTTCAGTTATCAGAGCAACTGCCAGACAGACAGGTAGAACCCAACCTCGAAGACTGCAAACTCTCACCTGCAATTTTCAAATATATTTTCTGTAAAACTGTTCTCATTTAACGTCTTTTAAAAAGTTTAATTGTCAAGAGATTTCAATCATAGTAGAGAAGCCAGCAATGGAGTTTTGTGGGGTTGGTCAGTAGAGTATAATGCTATGATTTATTACCATTAGATTTCTTAAGGCTGGCCATAGCCGCTTCGAATATCGGCAAGTTTAACAGGAACAAGCCGAGATTTGAACCATGTATGGGCAGGTTGAATGTACCAAGTTGATCGATCAACTTGCTTGCGGGATTCACTCGTGATTATTGCTTTTATAGCTGCTAGCAATAATCACTTTCTTCTCCTAGCAGGGGCAGCTTAACCCCCCCGGCCAGGAGCAGACAATTGCTTTGCAGGAGGGATTCCCTGAACTTCTTTCCTTTCCACAGGTGGCAGGAAATAACTTTGCACTGTCTATGGTCTGTCTATCACTCACCTGTTCCTGCCCTGGGATCCTCTGTGCTGAGAGCATGCAGGTCCTATGTCAAAATGCAAAAAAGGAACTGTTTATGTAAATCACCAGTAAACACACATCAAAGACCCAACGCTACAGCAAAACAGGGGGCCATTGTAGGATTACTAAACATCAATGCACACAATATTTAAATATGTGTTAAATATGCTTCTTACTAGGCCCAGTTGGTGTGCGCTAGGTGAAAATGGAACATGTTGCATTTAAATGCAGTGCAGCCTGCTGAAATACAGTGCATCCGGAAAGTATTCACAGCGCTTCACTTTGTCCACTATTTGTTATGTTACAGCCTTATTTCAAAATAGATTAAATTCATTATTTTCCTCAATATTCTACAAACAATTTACCCATAATGACAATGTGAAAGAAATTTGTTTGAAATCTTTGCAAATTTACTAGAAATAAAAAACTAAAAAAATCCCATGTTCATAAGTAGGGATCGAACCAATATCGGGGGCCGATATGCACTTTCCCCGATATATCGGAATCTGCCCCGGAGGTTACCAATATTGCTGATATTTCGGGAAAGTGCTTGTACCGGAGTGATGCCTGCAGCTAGAGGCATCACCCCGGTACCTGTGTCCATAGCTGATGGTCGGCTGTCTTGTAATGACAACCGATGTGGCTGAGAAGCCGCTCGGCTGTCATTACAAGGAGTGGGAGGGGACGTCCCCCCCCCCCCTCCCACCGCCTTCTGCAGCTTGCCCGTGTCTCCTGTCCCACCGGGAGACCTGGGCAACCAGTCTGAATGGCCACCGAAGAGAAGACCCGATCAAAGCCGCATTCGGCTCTGATCGGGTCTCCATGTAAAAACCCGGAAGTGATGTCATGACATCACTTCTGGGAACTCTGCGCCAAATTCAAAAAAATTACAGCATTCAAAACAGCCAAACTTGGCATTTTGAATGCTTTGAAGTGCAGAGGAGGGGTTTGGGGTCTTTTAGACCCCCAGATCCCTCCACAAGAGTACCTGTCATAAAAAAAAATGTTTTAATCTACGAAAAATATCTGCCAATACCAATATGCAATGACCATTTGCCTGTTTCGGCAATAAAAAAACGATATTGGTCGATCACTATTCATAAGTATTTACAGTCTTTGCTCAATACTTTGATTAAACACCTTTGGCACCAATTACAGCCTCAAGTCTTTGGGTATGATGCTACAAGCTTGGCACATCTATTTTTTAGCAGTTTCTCCCATTCTTCTTTGCAGGACCTCTCAAGCTCCATCAGGTTGGATGGGGAGCGTCGGTGCACAGCCATTTTCAGATCTCTCCAGAGATATTTAATCAGGTTCAAGCCTGGGCTCTGGCTGGGCCACTCAAGGACATTCATGGAGTTGTCCCGTAGCCACTCCTTTGTTATCTTGGCCATGTGCTTAGGGTTGTTGTCCTGTTGGAAGATGAACCTTTGCCCCAGTCTGAGGTCCAGAGCGCTCTGGAGCAGGTTTTCATCAAGGATGTCTCTGTACATTGCTGCATTCCTCTTTCCCTGACTAGTCTCCCAGTTCCTGCCACTGAAAAACACCCCCACAGCATGATGCTGCCACCACCATGCTTTACTGTAGGGATGGTATTGGCCAGGTGAGGAGCAGTGCCTGGTTTCTTCCAGACATGACAGTTGACATTCAGGCCAAAGAGTTCAATCTTTGTTTCATCAGACCAGATCATTTTGCTTCTCATGCTATGAGAGTCCTTCAGGTGCCTTTTGCAAACTCCAGGCGGGCCATCCTGTGCCTTTTACTGAGGAGTGGCTTATATCTGGCCACTCTACCATACAGGCCTGCTGATTGGTGGAGTGCTGCAGACATGATGATTGTTCTGAAAAGTTCTCCTCTCCACAGAGAAATGCTGGAGCTCTGTCAGACTGACCATCTGGTTCTTGGTCACCTCCCCGAATAAGGCCCTTCTCCCCCGATCGCTCAGTTTGGCCTGGGGGCCCACTAAAGGAACAGTCCTGGTGGTTCCAAACTTCTTTCATTTACGGATGATGGAGGCCACTGTGCTCACTGGGACCTTCAATGCTGCAGAAATTTTTCTGTACCTCGATACAATCCTGTCTCAGAGGTCTACAGACAATTCCTTAGACTTCATGGCTTGGTTTGTGCTCTGACATTCAATGTTAAAGCGGACCTTCAGTCATTTTTCATCTTTCCATCTATTAAATCCTCGGCCCTTGCTGTTTTAATTTTGGATAGTATTTTTTTTTTTTCTGCCAGTAAATACCTTGTACAGACCACTTCCTCTTTCTTGTCTGGTAATTTGCCTAGGGGCTAATGACATCATGCACAGCTCTCTCTCTCTCTCTCTCCCAACTCTTGAGAGCGTTTCCCAGCAAGGGAGGGTGAGAGAAGTCATAGGACAGCCAATGAGAGCTGCAAAGCTGGAGGGGGCTGGATGAGGGTGGAGATAACAGGAGACTGCAGAGGGGAAAGAGGAAAGAAAGAGAATGAGGGGAAATGTGCAGGCAAGCAGTGGTGTGAGTGTGTCTGTCTGTACATAAATGTGTGTATATATATATGTGTGTGTGTGTGTCTGTAAAATCCAGGAAGTGAACATTCAGCAGCTTCAGCTGCCCACAGTTAAAATGGCTACAGCCAGACTTAGTGCAGGGAGATTTCTGCAGCATATTTGACGAGTACAGAATCACAGTATGTATAAAAAAATATGCAGGTGGACTCCGATCAAGTTGTAGAAACATCTCAAGGATGGTCAGTGGAAACAGGATGCTCCTGAGCTAGATTTTAAGCGTCATGACAAAGGTTGTGAACACTTTTGTACATGTGATTTTATTTTCAATTTTTTATTTTTAATAAATTTGCAAAGATTTCAAACAAACTTCTTTCACATTGCCTTTATGGGGTATTGTTTGTAGAATTTTGAAGAAAAAAAAAAAAGAAAATCTGGCGAACGATTGTCCTATGTTTCTCGTTGTGTCACAGCAAATCGAAACCGATGAAAGAATTTTCTTATGAACATTCATATAAAAAATTCTCGTATGACGAAGGCTTTTTTTGTTGTTTATTGTTTCTGATCATGCGCAGTCTTTCTTTTCTGATTTTTCTTGTACAAAAATCGTACGAAAATGGTACACATTAAACGAAAATCGTTCGTTTTTTTCCCGTACGAGAAAAATTTTGGACTTTGTCCCTTCAAGAATTTTCGTATGAAAATTCGGAATCATCTGTAGAAAATTCTGTACACACTATATGAAAAACGTACGAAAATTCTTTGGATGAAAATGTTCGCCGATTTTCTTCTAGTGTGAACTAGCTTTTAGGAAGCAAAAGTATTTTGGCTTCTGCTGTAAATAAACACAAGAAACCCACATCAATGCACGTGTTAAAAAACACGTCAACAAACATCAAGGGCATCAAGTGTGTTTAGGACGCACCCTAAATGCAGTTAAACCACTTGACCTGCAGAAGATTTACCCACTCTTCCTGACCAGGCCATTTTTTGCGATATGGCACTGCGTTGCTTTAACTGACAGTTGCACGGACATGCGGCGCTGTACCCAATCAAAATGTATGTCTTTTTTTTTCTCACAAATAGAGCTTTATTTTGGTCATATTTGATCACCTCTGCGTTTTTAATTATTTGCGCTATAATCAAAAAAAGACCGACAATTTAGAAAAAACAATAGTTTTTATTTTCTGCTATAAACATCCAATAAAAAAATTGAAAAAAATCGAATTTCTTCATCAATTTAAGCCAATATGTATTCTGCTACATATTTTTGGTAAGAAAAAATCCCAATAAGCGTATATTGATTGGTTTGCACAAAAGTTGTAGCATCTACATACTATGGAATATTTTAATTTATTTTTTAATTTATTTTTTTTATCAGTAATGAGTAATGACGTTAAACAGCAACTTATAGGGGACTGCGATATTGTGACCGATATTCTGACACTAATTGACACATTTGGCACTTTCTGGGGACCAGTGACACAAATGCAGTGATCAGTGCTAAAAAAAAATATGCAATGTCACTGTACTAATAAGACTGGCTGGGAAGGGGTTAACATCAGGGCCAATCAAAGGGTTAACTGTGTGTCTAGCCAGTGATTCTGTACTGTGTGGGAGTTGCTTTTACTAAGGGAAGACATGGATCTTTGTCCCTGCCGTTCTGCCTCTGTACCGAATGATCGGCAGATGATGGCGGAAATCAAGTCTGCGGTACCCACTGATTGGCTCCCGCTGTGCATAATCACAGTGGCAGCGAGCCGCCTGCGGTGTACATGTGCGCCCCCTACCTGGAAGAGCCGGATCGTGTATACACTATTTCACAAAAGTGAGTACACCCCTCACATTTTTGTAAATATTTTATTATATCTTATCATGTGACAACACTGAAGAAATGACACTTTGCTACAATGTAAAGTAGTGAGTGTACAGCTTGTATAACAGTGTAAATTTGCTGTCCCCTCAAAATAACTCAACACAGCCATTAATGTCTAAACTGCTGGCAACAAAAGTGAGTACACCCCTAAGTGAAATGTCCAAATTGGGCGAATTGTCAATATTTTGTGTGGCCACCATTATTTTCCAGCACTGCCTTAACTCTCTTGGGCATGGAGTTCACCTTTTCCACTCCTCCATAACGACATCACAGAGCTGGTGGATGTTAGAGACCTTGCGCTCCTCCTCCTTCTGTTTGAGGATGCCCCACAGATACTCAATAGGGTTTAGGTCTGGAGAAATGCTTGGCCAGTCCATCACCTTTACCCTCAGCTTCTTTAGCAAGGCAGTGGTCATCTTGGTGGTTTGTTTAGGGTCGTTGGAATACTGCCCTGCGGCCCAGTCTCCGAAGGAAGACAGTTACATGAAAAGATATAATACAATATTTACAAAAATGTGGGGGGTGTACTCACTTTTGTGAGATACTGTATATATGAGTGATATGGCGCACAGCTGCGGCCCTGTAGCAGTAAAACTGCTATGGGGCGGACAGCAAGTGGTGACGTGGTGGCATTCCAGTCTTAATGTTACACTAATATTTATTCTTTTTTTCCTTTTTTCAAGTGACAATGACTACATTAAGGCAGTCTTTCAGCTGTCCTACCAGGTTGATCACAGGTTCCGCAACTTTCTCTATCATAGTGACACCATTTACTACCTCAGCCCCCAGGGATTTCGCTTTCGAAAGGCACAAAGGATAGCACATCAGCATACAGGTAAGATTTTAGATGTACAGCATGTGTTATATATATATATATCATTCCCCAAACAGTGCAGAGACCAGCAATCACAACAGTCCATTCACTCTGGCTCCATTATATAGGGCCTATCCTTTTTCTGAGTAATTGTCATTCAAAGTGTGAGAGCACTGAAAGCTGAAAATTGGTCTGGTTAGGAAGGGTTTATAAGTGCCCTGTGGGCAAGTGGTAAATATGATGTATGTAGGGAAGCCTGTGTTGGAGTAAAGGTGAGCAATTCTGCCTGCACAGCTGCACGTGTCATAAAGCACTACAGGGGGCTATGGAGGTGTAGGGGTGGCCAAAATGAGATTTGTAGAGGGATCATTCCTTAAAAGAGCATGTCTAGCTGTATAGGCTGAGACATGGGATTGACTCCATTGGTGCTGGTAACATAAAATTGCATCAAGGTGGTAAAGATCATGGCATTGTGGCAGGATGAAGTTGGTCTTGCATGGTAAGATGTGGTAAGGAACAGAGATATAAATAGGCAGCTGTGCAACATACGACAATTTAACAGGGAACTTGCGTGTTTAGATATACTTTGTGTGTGTGTGTGTGTATAGTAGTATGTATAGGATTAAACAAAATGAAAGATAAATGAGATTATAAACGGTGCTGAAACCTTTTCACAGAAGGCAATTTAGAGAGTCCTATTAATAAAAACAGAAATGTTATTACAATTCATCGTTAAAAAATTTCTGGGGAACTAATCCCCTAAAATACATGCATGGTAAAATGTAACCAGCTCAGCCACCCCGACGTGTTATCCTCCCCTTCAGACCGTTCAGTTGGACCTACTAAAATATATTATATTATTATATTATATATTTTTTATACATATATATATATATATAATCAGAGAGAAGAGAGAGATAATATATTTGTGAAACTAAAATGTTTTTTTTTTTCCATTCTAGAAAAAGTAATCAAACAAAGAAAAGAATTGCTAAAATGTGAGAAGGAGTTGGACAAAATCAGCCAAAAAAGACATCTTGATTTTCTTGATATTCTCCTGTGTGCAAAGGTAAGATGTTAGAAGTAGTGTGAATGTTAGATGTGTATCTATTCACGTTACATTCAAGATCAAGGCCAGTAGATGGTTAAATTACATATGTGCAATCTGCTTTGTCTGACAATAGATTTGTAGTATTTTTAGCCTTGTGATCCCTGACAGACAGTATAACCAGGACCATACCTCAGGTTTATGTACCGTAGTCACTTCAGGGCTGGTGCAAGGATTTTTGTCTACTTAGGCGAAGGTGCATTTTAGATGGCTGCCTAAACAGCCTTAAAGTGGTAGTAAAGTTCGCTTTGTGATTTTCACCTACAAGTGAGCTTAAAATAAAGCTTACCTGTAGGTAAGATTAATATCTCCTATTAATAAATGTTAAGAGTTTAATACCACACTACCACTTCAAGACTTTTTATATCCCTCTCCAACCACCTTCTGGGCACACCTCCCCAGGGATTGGCTGGAGCACAAGAAATATTTAGGTGCACAGCTTAGGAGAGGTTTACTTTTTTGGCAGCCAATGATGCCACAGGCGCATGTGCTCTGAAGAAATGGCATGCCTGTGCCATTTCTTCAGATTGCTGTGCCATGGTTGCGACTACGGCACCCATGTGCGGGATTGATGTCATCACGGCTCAGCCATTCAAGCTGCCAGAGCCTGCAAACCCAGAAGAAAGACTGGGTGAAGATAGAAGTCCTGTCAGCGGTGACAATGCACCGCTGGAGAGCTTTGTTCTAAGGTAAGTCTTTCATAATGTGCTAGTATATAATGCATATTAGCACATTATGCCATTGCCTTGCATTTTTAAATTTTTTGCCATGGCTGCGGTTTACTACCACTTTAAGCCTGCTGCATATGTCCCCCAACTCTCGCATCGCAAACTGCCCGCACTTCTAATTAAAGCCTGTAGTCGGCATCAGTGCAAGGTCCTTCAGGTTGATCCCTATAGGTGGATCCCTTGTGCAAAAAAAACAAACTTTCCCCCCTTCCTTGTACCTTGTTGTGAGGAATTCCACTTTTACATTGTTAATACTGATCAAGTCTGATGGTGTCTTGCGCTGGACCATGAGAGATGTAGCTGAGCTATAGCATCTTGACATAAAAAAGAATCTTGCATTTAATGTAACTTGTTTGGCAAGTATGTTGTAAATAATTGCATTTGTCCCACTACCTCCATCAGTGCCAAGTGTGAGCTGTGCTGACTGGGAAACTGCCATATTCCCTATACACTGCATGGGCTATGGAGCACACAAACATATACAGCATCTCACTTTGCTACAATGTAAAGTAGTGACAGCCATTAATGTCTAAACTGCTGGCAACAAAAGTGAGTACACCCCTATGTGATAACATCCACATTGGGCCCAAAGTGTCAATATTTTGTGTGGCCGCCATTGTTTTCCAGCACTGCCTTAACCCTCTTGGACATGGAGTTCATCAGAGATTCACAGGTTGCCACGGAACTCTTCTTCCACTCCTCCATGACGACATCATGGAGCTGGTGGATGTTAGAGACCTTGCGCTCCTCCACCTTCCATTTAAAGATGCACCACAGATGCTCAATAGGGTTTAGGTATGGAGACATGCTTGGCCAGTCCATCACCTTTACCCTCAGCTGCTTTAGCAAGGCAGTGGTCGTCTTGGAGGTGTGTTTGGGGTCGTTATCATGTTGGAATACTGATACTTTCGGCCAAGTCTCCGAAAGGAGGGGGATCATATTCTGCTTCAGTATGTCGCAGTACATGTTGGCATTCATGGTTCCCTCAATGAACTGTAGCTCCCCAGTGCTGGCAGCACTCTTGTAGCCCCAGACCATGACACTCCCACCACCATGCTTGATTGTAGGCAAGACACACTTGTCTTTGTACTCCTCCCCCGGTTGCCGCAACATGTGCTTGACACCATCTGAACCAAATAAGTTTATCTTGGTCTCCTCAGACCACAGGACATGGTTCCAGTAATCCATGTCCTTAGTCTGCTTGTCTTCAGCAAACTGTTTGCAGGCTTTCTTGTGCATCATCTTTAGAAGAGGCTTTCTTCTGGGACAACAGCTATGCAGACCAATTTGATGCAGTGTGTGGCGTATGGTCTGAGCACTGACAGGCTGACCCCCCACCCCTTCAACCTCTGCAGCAATGCTGGCAGCACTCATATGTCTAGTTCCCAAAGACAACCTCTGGATATGATGCTGAGCACATACACTCAACTTCTTTCTTTGGTCCACCATTGTGAAGCCTGCTCAGAGTGGAACCTGTCCTGTTAAACCACTGTATGGTCTTGGCCATCATGCTGCAGCTCAGTTTCAGGGTCTTGGCAATCTTCTTATAGCCTAGGCCATCTTTATGTAGAACAACAATTTTTTTTTCAGATCTTCAGAGAGTTCTTTGCCATGAGGTGCCATTGTGAACTTCCAGTGACCAGTATGAGAGAATGAGAACGATAACAACAAATTTAACACACCTGCTCCCCATTCACACCTGAGACCTTGTAACACTAACGAGTCCCATGACACCGGGGAGCGAAAACGGCTAATTGGGCCCAATTTGGATATTTTCACTTAGGGGTGTACTCACTTTTGTTGCCAGTGCTTTAGACATTAACGGCTGTGTTGAGTTATTTTGAGGGGACAGCAAATTTACACATTGTAGCAAAGTGTCATTTCTTCAGTGTTGTCACATGAAAAGATATAATAAAATATTTTACAAAAATGTGCTGTCCCCTCAAAATAACTCAACACACAGACATTAATGTCTAAACCACTGGCAACAAAAGTGAGTACACCCCTAAGTGAAAATGTCCAAATTGAGCCCAATTAGCCATTTTCACTTTTGTGAGATACTTTATGTCCCCAGACTTGATGACCCTCGCCTGCTACAGCCAAGTAGCAGCCAAGAACCCTCACAACGAATGTCACACACCCTCCTCCTCCTTGGGGGGAGCTGTCCGGTCCTGGGCTTGGGACTATGGAGAATGAAGAAAGTAGCTGACAGTTACCAACATCCCTAAACTGTAGAATTCTGGAGAAAAACCCCTCATAATGGGACCTTTAATGGCAACAAATAGTCTTGCACAGAAAATTGTAACCTTCAAGTGAATTGTTTAAATTATACAAAATCTTTATTGTTGTTACAAAAATATAAAAGCTATATACATTACTCAATATTAAAATGATTGCAAAATTCCTAGATTTTATATAGTACGCGCATTTCCAATTGATGTCACCAAAGAGAAAATTCAAGTGATAAATGCCCAATGTGTTTCCAAATTTAATTTATTTTTATTTTCTTCTTCAAGGGTACATGAACATATTAGGAAAAGGAATTACTTTCTTAAAAAAAGGAACATAACAATTAGAAATATTACATATATTGCATCTGGTACAATTTAAAAAAAAATTATTTTATGAAATGTTTATAAAATTGGACAGATTATTCACCTAAACGCCTAGCTACTTCTATACAGGTATAAAATTGTACCAGATGCAATATACGGTATGTAATATTTTCTAATTGGTATATTCTTATTTTAGAAAGTAACTCCTTTTCCTAATATGTTCATGCTTCCTTGAAGAAGAAGAAAAGAAATTACATTTTGAAACGCGTTGATATTCATCACTTGAATTTCCTCTTTGGTGACATCAATTGGAAATCTGAGCATATATATAAAATATCTAGGAATTTTTTAATAATCATTTTAATATTGAGTAATGTATATACCTTTTTATATTTTTGTAACAACAATAAAGATTTTGTATAATTTTAATAATTCACTCAAAGTTACAATTTTCTATGCAAGACTATTTGTTGCCGTTAAAAGTCACATTATGAGGGTTTTTTTACATAATTATGGAGGAAGAAGAAAAGCTCACTCTCTGCTAGCAGCAGCTTATGGGGTGACATGAGAAGAGCAGTCAGACTCCAGCACCGGTATCTGAAAAACAAGCTGTCGGCTGTTGGCTGCCGCCCTTTAAGAACGGCTGACGCTTGGGACAAATAGCAGGTGTTTGCAGTTGCCTGCCATGGCGGCCGCACGGCCCCCCTTGGAGCAATTGCAACCCCTGAAGTTCCTGCCACTGCTGGAAAGAAAGATTTAGAGGAGACAAGGCAGAGTTGTGGGGGAGGAGAGGGGAGTAAATACTATGGGTAAGCAGAAGAGGCACCAGAGAAACGCAAATGGATCTGGAATGGGTGCATGGAGGGTGGGGATAGTGTTCAGAGTTTGGTACATGGAGCACAGGAGTCTGTGTAGAGAGGCGAAGGGGCATTTTAGCACCCCCCCCCCCCCCTTAGCCTGGTGCACTATGCGGCTGCCTGTGCTACCTCCATGGTAGCACCGGCCCTGAGTCCCTTAGTCTGTCTTAGATTCCGATTGGATGGTGAAGAAGCAACAACTTGCTGATTAGGGCATTCCTGTGCTTTACCCTCCTGTTTGCAAGATCCCTGGGTTAGATTGCCAGCACTGCAGTTTTTCTCAATTACTTACATGGCTGCCCCTTCTTCTGTTTTAATGTGCAATAAAATAAATGTAGTGTTTGTAATTTGTATTATTTCATTGTTGATAACTTTATACTTCTGCATGCACCACATTGATGTGCTTTTGTACTGAAAAACAAGTACATTTATTATAGGCTCTAATTTTTCCTGGAAAGGCACATTAATAGATCGAAACTGACGTAAGTGCATATAGAATAAAGTAAAAAAGCTCATTAAATTGTGGTAAAAAAAATGTTTTTAACAATTTTTCAACGTGCTTCTTCATTCTAAGTAAGAATTAGAAGCTAAAATGTAAATAAGTGATGAATTAGCTGTGTGTTTGTAGGATGAGAACGGTCAGGGTTTGTCTGACGAGGACCTGCGTGCAGAGGTGGACACCTTCATGTTTGAGGGACACGATACAACGGCCAGTGGGATCTCCTGGATATTCTACTGTATGGCCAAATATCCAGAACATCAGGAAAAATGTCGGGAGGAGATCAATGAGGTGCTGGGAGATCGGGACACCATGGAATGGTAGGAATTGGCTCAAATAAATTATTTTTATTACTATAAGCTAAGGGACTACAGTTCTATTTAGGGAAGCTGATTATAAGAGAAACATAGAGGCCACCATTACTGACCACTTTAAGTCGCTGGACTCCTAACAGATAATAGAGAACACCATTTAAAGTGATTGTAAATGATCACCTTGTAAAACAACCCGTTCAGTTTAAAATAGAAATGAAAGGCAAAACATGTTTGTATAGATATAAAAAGAAAACTATAAATACCTTTCAAATCACATTCACTCTGTTCTCAGCTGCATAAGACCTGGGGGAGGAGAAACAGCATCACACTGAGCTTCCCAGTAAATGGTTGTGCAGGGTGGTGTGTAGGACAAGTCTGATCATTGGAAGAGAGTACACTGAGTTCCCAGAATAGCTACAAAACTGACCACGATGTGTTCTCCTGCTTATGGCGCTTTTCCACTGCATGGAACTGAACGGTTCGGCACGCTTTTGTGCTTTTCCACAGCTGGTACCGCATGGTATAGTGTCGGAACGGTTCGGTACGGTACGGTACGGTACGGCGGCACTTTTCCACTGCATGGAACCGAACGGTGCGGTACGGTACGGCTCTGAAAGAACAGTACCTACTCGATTGTGGTTCCAACAGGTACCAAACTGGTACCATATCCCACAATCCTTTGCATGCAGTCACTTCTAGCCACTGATTGGTCAGGGAATCCCACCCACCCCGTTGTTATCCCACCCACTTAACTTTAGTACTACTTCAGTGGAAAAGCAAACCATACCGTACCGTACCGAACCGTTCCAACACCGTACCATGCGGTACCAGCAGTGGAGAAGCAAACCGGGCCGAGTAGAGCAGAGCCGGTACTTGCAGTGGAAAAGTTCCATTAGTGTGGTCAGTTTTTAATAGGAAAGCAGAGGGACTGGCAGGAACACCAGGGATTTCACAGAAAGGAAGCAATACAAAGAGAACTGGAGACTTTCCCATACAATTACATGGCACAACAGGCACATATTAGGAATATGAAGTGAAAAAACAAAATTAAACCCGCGCTACACAACGTGAAAATTATTGATATAAGTGAGGTAATGAGCAGCTGCTGCAGACTCTAAGAAAATTCTTAGGAAAATGTGATAAAAACGAATTTATGCAGCGCTAGCTTCAATAAAGTGATAAGTGCTGTGATATATAAACAATATTCAATAATTTATAAAGTGCATAAAAAGATCATATACACAAAGTGCTAAGTGATAAAAAATATGCAATATCCAATAAATTATAAAGTGCATGTATACACATAAGTGGTTAAATATACTCCAAAAGAATGTTCAATGCTTGAAACAAAAAGTCCTTAAAGTGATCCAATTAAGGTGCCAAGGTGCCAAAAAATATTTATTCAGGTGCTTGCAAAGTGACAAGGTGCCCCTCAAGGTTCCCCACTCACCAGATTGCAGATAAATTAAGACCTTCAAGATTATTGCACATTGCCCAGAACTTCTCCTGTGTAGCCTTCACACTTGTTGGGTCAGCTTCCGCAAGCATGTATAAAAAGCCTCCGCTAACAGGAAGTGATGTCTTTGAAGACGCTGTATTGACGGCGAAACGCGTTGACGCACTTCCGGTTGCGGACCAAAACGAACGTCACTTCCGGTCAGGAACTTCCTGTGTGTGGAACGCACGCCGAGAGCGGCGCCGCACGAGTTCCTTGTACATGCTATATATATTTTTTTACATGCTTGCGGAAGCTGACCCAACAAGTGTGAAGGCTACACAGGAGAAGTTCTGGTCCTTAAAGATCCTGGGCAATGTGCAATAATCTTGAAGGTCTTAATTTATCTGCAATCTGGTGAGTGGGGAACCTTGAGGGGCACCTTGTCACTTTGCAAGCACCTGAATATTTTTTGGCACCTTGGCACCTTAATTGGATCACTTTAAGGACTTTTTGTTTCAAGCATTGAACATTCTTTTGGAGTATATTTAACCACTTATGTGTATACATGCACTTTATAATTTATTGGATATTGCATATTTTTTTATCACTTAGCACTTTGTGCATATGATCTTTTTATGCACTTTATAAATTATTGAATATTGTTTATATATCACAGCACTTATCACTTTATTGAAGCTAGCGCTGCATAAATTTGTTTTTATCACAGGAATATGAAGTGTTGAGCTAACAAATGTATACCAACAGTAGGGTTTTTTTTTTTACATTGAACTAGAATAAGCACCAGAATCTGTCTTGATATTGGCCTTTCCCTGCACAGCAGCACTCAGACTGGGAGAGGGTCAGGCAGCACAAGGAGCGAGTCGCATGCTGACGGGAGGGAGAATCAGAGCTCATATCTTATCATTGTGCTGCTTCTACTTCATTGCCCAGTTAGCAGGGAGCTGACACCACTGTATTCATTTAAGCTAGCAGAGAAAGTGATGATACCATCTGGCTAGAGAGATTTTCAAATCTTTTTGTAGATAAGATTTTTTGCTTGTACTGTACATCTCACATATTTTGCATAGCAGCAATTTCTTATATTTTCTGTCATGACAAGTACTGGTTTCCAGTTGTTAACTAGTAGTTTTCCATTTAAGGTAATTTTTCATAGCACAGCCTTTAAAATGCTTCTTCTGTTTTTGATTGGCCTAAATTGTCTGTGAAGGATAACTGGCTAATAAAAGGATAATAAGGTCTGTCAATCATACTATGAGCGCCATCAGGGCTGCTGTTAGAAATCGCGGGGGCCCCGTACAGACTACCTGGCAGGGCCCCCCCCCCCCCAAGAAAATATTAAAGATATATTTAGCTAAAACTACAACAAAATCACTATTATCAGACACAAATATAACATAACTCGCATAATTCCTGCTAAATCTAAAAAAAAAAAAACTGTTAAATAAAAAAGAAGATCAGATGAGAAAAGTATACAGGCTGGGCAGTTGGAGCTCAGTGATCAGAGAGAGAGAAACAAAGTAACAATTTACAAATAAACTCCTGAGCAGAGATAAGTGCTGGGAGGGGGGCCACACAAGGGAGGGGGATTAGTGAGGGACGACTGTCTCTTTCTCAACCGATAAAAGCTGATAGCAGGGAGAGGGACAGATCAGATTCAGGTGCTGGAGGAAGATTTCTGTATTTGTTGTCCATCACTAATCCCCCTCTCTGTGTTGGCCCCCCTGTGTGCTCGGCCCCCCTACAAGAGGGCTGGTGGTCCCCCCCTATCAGCGGCCCTGGGCGCCATTCTAAGAGACTGACTCCAAAGGCAACTCCAAGGATTAACAGGAAACTTGCTTCCACATGTACAGCAGGGCCGCTTGACAGACTGAAGTCTAAATGGGCGTACACACGATAAGAAAATGGGAAGTAAAATTTCGTACAACCAGCGATCTGACAATTTTCTGATCGGTAATACAGTGTTTACGACAGCCGATTACGACTTTTAGTACGACAAAAACTGAAAGTGTAGGCTATAAAAAATTTTATCGTATGTGAACATCATGTCCGGTTTTCGCATGACTACGCATGTTCAGAAACGAAAGAATACATACAACACAATTCAGCACATTATAACACTTCTGAATTTGAATTTTGTCGTATGAATAATGTTGTATATTGAGTAACCTTTTCACTTTGGATGAGTCTAGCATGCAACAAACAACGGATGAATATTCGTCAGATAATCTAGAATTTTCAAACAAAAATTCTTAGGAAAAATGTAGGCTTATCATACAAAAATTCTCAGAACATTCTCTAAACATTTTGCTTCTCGTTTGAAAGATTTTGTTTGCTTTTAACAATTGATTTTGGAATTGATGGATTTTCCCAAACAAACACCACATACAAATTCATTAGTTCGAGAAACATTTTCCATCCCACTCCTTGGAATTTTCCCTTCAATGTGGTCAAGAACAAACGTTGATTTTATCCCACCAATTAAATCATAAAAAAATGAAGGAACTTTCTTAGAATTTTCTTCCTCACTAAGAATTTTTGCTAGAAATTCTACCTATCTATTGCCAGCTTAACTGTTAAAGCGGAGTTCCGCCCCCCCCCCCCTCCAAAAATTTAAAGTCAGCAGCTACACATACTGTAGCTGCTGACTTTTAATATTAGGACATTTACCTGTCCTGGAGTCCAACAATGTCCGCACCGCAGCCGATGTTCCATCGGCTGTCGGGTGCTGCCGCCGCCATTGCCGTTAAGGGAACCCGGCAGTAAAGCCTTGTGGCTTCACGGCTGGGCCCCTAATGTGCATGCGTGAAGCGCGCTGCGATGCGCTCAGTAGTTGGCCACGAAGCAGAGGGAGGAGTAGGGGGGCGAACTTCTGCCGAACCTCGCCACGGCGAGGTCCAACGAAAGTGGGGACAGGGTACCTGTCAAAAATAGGTACCCGCTCCCCCCACCCCCCTGAAAGGTGTCAATTGTGGCACCAGAGGGGGGGAGGAGACAGATAAGCAGAAGTTGCACTTTTGAGTGGAATTCCGCTTTAAATTTCTATCGAGTCTGCACATTAACCATTTTGGTACCGATCTTTAGCCAAAAGATGACTACAGTGCTGTACTATAGTTCTGGAGGGCAACCAAAGGTGTCCTCCCAGATCCCTGCCCACCTCCTGGGCTGTGCGTCAGGGTACTCTATGACTACTGTGTCCTTTCGGACACAGCTGATCACAGATCGGGGTAAAGGGACAATCCCAGAGGTCCTTTTACCATGTGATCAGCTGTGTCCGATCAGCTGTGATTGTCCCTTTACCCCGATCTGTGATCAGCTGTGTCCGATCACAGCTGATCACTAGTAAACAGACGGTGGTTATTGGCATTCCTTTCCTCATGCGCTGTGTCTGTGTAAGGAAAGTAGTGTCGATATTCAACAAAGCTGTCAGCACGATGTTTACACTGATGATCAGTGCCCATTAGTGCTGCCTATCAGTGCCCACCAGTGCCGCCTCATCAGTGCAGCTTATCAGTAGCCATTAGTGCAGTTTCATCAGCACACATCAGTGAAGAAGAAAAATTACTTATTTGCAAAATGTTATAACAGAAACTAAGAAAAACTTTTTTTTTTTTTCAAAACTTTCATTTTTTCTTTCGTTTTTGTTTATTAATTTTGTATAGCAATAAAAAAAAAAAAAATCCAGTGGTGATTAAATACCACCAAAAGAAAGCTTGATCTGTCCCAAAAAATGATAAAAAGTAATCTGGGTGCAGTGTTGAATGACCTCACAAATGTCATTTCAAAGTGCGACAGCTCTGAAAGATGAAAATTGGCCTAGGCAGGAAGAGGGTGAAAGTGCCCAGTTTTGAAGTGGTTAAATGATTCATTTTTGCATAAACTTTATACAGTGTGTTTTTTGAAAGGTATCAGTGAAGCATAAAGAAAGATTGATGCCCAATATGTGTGGTTGTTTCTAGAGATTGAGGAGTTGTCCAACTCCGTGGTTGCTTATGGTGTGATTTCCTGTGAATCTCTTTTTTCTTTCAGGGAATTTATTGACATTAAATATGAATGATATACATTTTCTTTGTTCATTTTGTACTAGGGACGACCTTGGAAAGATACCTTACACAACTATGTGCATTAAGGAATGTTTGCGTCTTTATCCTCCTGTTCCCGGGGTTGCAAGGAAGCTGGCTAAATCAATTACTTTCTGTGATGGGCGAAGCCTTCCAGAAGGTAAGATAATCATTTTGCATCCTCAGGCTAGGATTATACCCAAAACGTTGTAGTACAAACAGAGGTGTAACTACTGTATATGTGAAACAGCCCTACAGCACAGTTTTTAGCACATGCACCACTGGGATCATGGGTTCAATTCCCACTTGGGACACTATCTGCATGGAGTTTGTGTGTTCTTCCTCTATTTATATATGGATTTTTTGGAGGCTCAGTTTCTTTTCTACAATCCAAATGCATATCAGCAGGTTAGGCCACCCAAACTGGCACTGGTTCTTGTTTGTGTGTAGAAATAGTAGATTGTAAGTTCCTCAGGAACACAGATTGGTATAAATGCTTGATGTTCCTTGTAATGCCTCCAGAAAATGCCTGTAGAAAATAACTGTAATATGCATGTAAGCAGGATGGGAGTTTTAGCCAGTTAGTTTGGTGCTGCCCTGGGCCGGGAAGGTAGGACTTTAGACCTTTCTCGGTTCTTTTGCTTTTTTGGCAGGTTATTTTGTTGTGTCCAACCCACTGGTCCTTTTACATATAAAAGGTACCGTGGTCCAGAGTCATGTGAAAGCTCTCCACAGATCCAGAAGGATACTGCTTATCACTACAGGAATAGGAAGCTATCGAAACCTGGGGTTCACCCTGAAGACACTAATGCTGGAATGTGCCTTATAAGGATTTACACTTGCGTGAGAGAGCCTTGGAAGGACTATGAACTCTAAAAATGCATCTCGTCTTTTTCAGGTATACCAGGGCAGCACTTTACCTGCAGTGTTAGATAGCGATCTAGGAAGTATTGTGCCTTGCCTGTTGGACTGTTAAATATTTATTTTTTGCACGTTTACCAAGTTAAGCATTGGAAACTTTGTCCCTGCCTGGTCTGAAGTTACTGAAAGGGGTGTATTGTAAGTAACCAGCACACACAGTTCACCGAGTGGGTCTTAACCACTTAAGCCCCGGAGGATTTGGCTGCTAAACGACCAGGGGGTATTTTGCGATTCGGCACTGCGTGACTTTAACGGACAATTGGGCGGTCGTGCGACTCTGTACCTAAACGAATTTGACGTCCTTTTTTTCCCACAAACAGAGCTTTCTTTTGGCGGTATTTGATCACCTGTGCGATTTTTTGATCACGCGCTATAAATAAAAAAAAGAGCGTAAATTTTGCAAAAATAGCAATATTTTCCCCTTTTTTTTATATGAAATTCCCCCCAAAAAAATGTAAAAATCAAAATTTTTTAACATTTTCGGCCAATTTGTTTTATGCTACCTATGTTTGGTAAAAAAAATCGCAAAAAGCGTATTTTGATTGGTTTGCGCAAAAGTTATTGCGTTTACTAACTAAGGGAAAGATTTTTGTCATTTTTGTTGTTTTTTTTTTTTTAACGCGTAATGGCAGCGATCTGCGATTTTTTTTTTTGCGGTACTGCGACATTGCGGCGGACAGATCGGACCCTAGACTGACATTTTTGACACTTTTGGGGTTACCAGTGACATTTCTACAGTAATCAGTGCTATATATATGCACTGTTACTGTAAAAATACACTGGTAGTGAAGGGGTTAACTTTATTTGAGAGGGAGGGGCTGTGTGTGTCCCTAGGGGCGTGATTCTAACTGTGATTGGCTGTGGCTTCAGCTGTATGCAGAGTGATCAACGGATCTACATAGTAGATCCATATGATCATCTCTCATACAGAGGGGAGAATGACAGGCAGCTTGTTTACACAAGCTGCCTGACTTTCTCCCTCTCCCCCGCCGATCGCAGAGTGGCCGGCGGACATCAGGTCCGTGACCACGCGGGAGCGGGAGCGCGCCTCTGGCGGCACGCGCTCGCTCCCTAGACCCTCACAAGCTAGTGACGTAGCCCTACGTCACTTTGCCTGTGAGGGGCTGACCGCCGCCGTAGATAGTCGTGCGGCGGTCGGCAAGTGGTTAAACACATTGTGGTATGAAAACATCAGTTTGGAGTGGAGTAGTGTGAACATACAAGTGGTTACCCATAGTACCAGAAGATTTACAGCAGTGTTGTCGGCACTCCTTCTGCCAGTGGTCTGTCTCCCATAGCTACCGGAGCAGATTGCACCACAAAGGTTTCCCATCCTGTACAGAGGTACGGAAGCTCAAGAGTTAAGTGAGTGCACGTGTGGAGCCCGCACAGAGGGGCCCACTCCAATACTAGGGAATGGTAGTGGAAACCGCTGGACAGGTAGATGTGGACATCGGCTCAGCGTGTTCCTCCAAAATTCAGATTAGTCGGTCTGGTCTCCAAACAAACAAGATCGGGTCTGTAGGTTTGTTCTTAAGTTGAATTTGTTCAGCCAAAAAAAATAATTTTTACATTTTTTAGATAGCATAGGGAAGGGTTAACACCCCTGTAACATTTGTTTTGCTGTCTGTACCCCTTTTAAGAAGATTTCACCTCACTTTCTGTCCCTATGACAATTGGATTTTGAAAAATTTGGGTTGTTGTGGAAACAAGGATTGGTGATCTTGAGTTATTTTGAGGGGACAGCAAATTTACACTGTTATACAAGCTGTACACTCACTACTTTACATTGTAGCAAAGTGTCATTTCTTCGGTGTTGTCACATGAAAAGATATAATTAAATATTTATAAAAATGTGAGGGGTGTACTCACTTTTGTGAGATGCTGTACATCTATATAGATCAGACCAAAATGAGGGACAAATTAGGAGAAAAGAAGGACCTAAGGACTTTGTTCCAAATCCGGGACAGTCCCTCGAATTCAGTTGGGAGCTATGCTGGCTGCTCTAAAGTACTGGGAGGTACCTAACTGTTTATGCTCTGGTTTTGTTCCACTGCCAGCCTACAGTTGATTTGAACATGTATGCCTGCCTGCAAGTAACATCAGCATAAACTGCTTGGATTTGTGAGTACACAAAGCCCTGCCTCTCTTTGGGCCTAGTCGTTCTCCTCTATGCAATGCAACATGTCTTTTCATCTCTATTGATTGCAGTGATTTTTCAGTTTTCCCTGATGGTATTATGCCTGAAACTTCGATTTTGGTACCCTTATTACTATAGCGTCGTCCTCTCCAAAATCTTATACAGCTCCACAGCATGGGGCTGGGACCTTACATATTTCCATAATGCTTCCAATATCCATGTCACATTTTTTATCAATGAATGCACGATTGTTACAGCATCTGTTCAAATGGGTTCTATGTGCACTTCAGTGCCCTCCACCACAGAACCCACTACTGTGCCTTTACCTCTAAATGTGCCTGAAGCGCCTATTGCCATTTCTGCTTGTCAAGATCCTGACCTGAATCTGGAACTTCTGCAGTGCCTGGCTGTAGTTCTTCTCACTGTGCCACCTGAGATTCTAGACAGCTCCTTGCCTGATTCTTTGGACAACCTTGCTTTGTTTCTTGTTTCTCCGGGACCTTTGCTTTGCTCCTCCCATGGACCTACTGATTCAAACCATGTCTCTGCATTTCCTGTTTGCCAGATTATTGTGATTTCTCCAGCCGATTTCTTGCTCCTTTTGCATATCTGCAGCTCTCCTTACCTTCACTACCACTCGTTTCTGACCTGTGATTTTGTTCCTCAACTACATTTTTACTTGAGAAAAAAGAGCAAAGTGCACAGGCTAAGCGTAGTAGGTTTGTAAACATGTATTAAAGGAGACAATTGGCAACTGACATAAAGTAAGACGAGTTATGCCTACATGGTTCTCAAAAGGATTCCCAGCTGGGGAAGACACCAAGAAAACTGTCACAATGGATACACTGTATATGGCCTGGATGGCAACTGCAATAGCTAAGAGAGACAGCAAGGGGGGTCAGGGGGTGGCAATGTGTTTTAAAGCCGATGCCTCTTTTTCAAGAATGTGCTTTCAAGCCAGCTGCAGATGCACCAATGACTGTAATGCATTAAATCATCTACACATTCTGAGTTGCCAGATATTGTGTGCTGTATCCAGCTCTCCACCTTGGTTGGCTTCAAAAAGAGGCTTTGGCTTTGAAACATGTTGCCACCCCCTGACATTACTTTCTGTTTCATAATTTCTTGTCCTCACATGTGCTCCATCGATCCACAGGTGCTGCTTCCTGTCCTGACCAGCCTGGTCACCCATGGTACCGCACTGCTTGCAGCAGCAGCTCCATCTTGGGATCTGGGATGCCTCCTTCTCCCAGATGCACCATTGACTGTAATACATGAGATCCTCAACACACTGAGTTGCCAATTATTGTGTGCTGTATCCACCTCCCCGCCTTGCTGCACTTAGATTGGTGTCCCTTTGCTGTCTCTCTTAGCTATTGCTGGTGCCATCCAGACCATATCAAGTCTATCTATTGTGACAGTTTCTTTGGTGTCTTCCCGAACTGAGAACCACGATAAGCGTACTTCATCTTACTTTATGTGAGTTTTTAATTGTCTTCCTTTAATAAATGTTTACACACACACACTACACTGAGTCTGCGCAGTTTACTCTTTTTGTCTGTTTCCCGCTTAGAAATCTCTTCAATCTCTTAGAAGTGCTGCATTACATATGCTGGGTTGGATTCTTCTGAGGATTTCGACCACATTGTACTTTCCATCAATGTAGTTAGTCCCCGCCAAGGCTGCACCACTTGCGCCATATTGACATTTGGTACATTTCTATTTGAGCCCATCCTGTAACCACTTAGTTACCTTTGAATTGTTCCTCAACTATGCATTTGCTTTATCCCTGCCTGGTTCATCTGCTACCGAACCACTGCTTGCTTGCCTACTGGTGGAGTGATCCTGGGGCCAGGGACCTGGCATTAGAATGCAGCGAAACCCATCTACACCATCAGGAGCTGAGTGACCATACATCCAATTGCTAGGAGATCGTTAATGTATAAAAACATTCAACAAAGTAAATCAAGGGGACTTCACGATACACATCAAAGGAGCGTGGTTGACATGTTTCCCGAAATGAATCGCTTAATCATAACCTGTTAGCACTAGGTTCTTAAATAGCCCAAAGTTAGCTGTAAGTAATCAATTGCTGAACAAGCTTGCTCTATACAAATGCATTCACTAAGGGCTCTTTCATACGGAGCGGACTGCATTGCGTTCCGTTCCGGCACTTTTTTTTTTTCACGGAGCGGATGACACTTGTGTCATCCACTCCTTATGTCCGCATATCGTCCCATCCGTTTGCAGATGATATACGGACATAATGTATGTCTATGGGCATTGCGGATGTCAGCGGATGACACCGCTGACATCCGATTTTGCATCCTTTCCGTTTTTTAAACGGAACAAAAATAGGGTTCTGTTTCGTTCCAAAAAACGGAACAGAACTAAAAGGAAGAAAATCGGATGTCAGCGGATGGTCACCTGCTGACATCCGCAATGCCATTGACATACATTATGTCCGTATATCATCCGCAAAAAAATAGGATGATTTACGGACATGCGGAACGCCCGTGTGAAAGGGCCCTAAATGTTCAAGACACCATATACACATTTAAAAAAAACATAATCGTTTAAAAAACATGGTAAATATATGTAGAATAAATGAAGAATTTGAGCCATAGCAAAAAATACTTGTATACAAAACACCAGGTGACCCTGGGTTAGCGATGTTCTGACGTCACCGTGCTACTGTGTTCCCAGAAGGACGGGTGAGATATTTCCAGCCCGCTTTTTTATATATGCGAGTTTATTCGTGACAATGTAAGTGCATTGATTTTATATACCATTAAAACTTAATATGTTTTACACTTTGGCAAATCTCTATTACTTTTATGGGGAGTATTACATCTTAAAAGGCTTTGAAGTGGAACCACTGGCCTGATTAACCCTGAGGATATCCAACCAGTTCGTTGACCCCCCTCCTGTAATAAAGGCCTTGGCTGGGTGTAAGCCAAAAGTGCTGCTGACCTGTTGAGGTCTATCATTCTGGTAAGGAGACATTCTTGTAAGGAGACAACCTTGACTTGGAGGAGAATATAACACTTGGTGGTGGAACCTTTTTTACCGTCACGGGGAGGATCCAATTTGAGTAGTGTGTTGGACATTTGGTTCACCCATTCATTTTTAATTTCATTAAATTTTTTAGGTACTGGTGTTCAAATAGGGTGAATGAATATATGCAGTTTTTTTATTTACGAATTATTTCAATTTTGTTTTTTGCAAGAAAATTGCTCAACATTTATTTGTGTTAATTTCATGTTTTTGCAACTTCACTTTGATATATTATATAATGTTATCATTGAAATGTTGGTGTTTTAGGATCAGAGTAATAAAATAACATTTGCTTTATCCATTACAGGTTCATTGATTATCCTGAGCATTTACTGTATAAACAGATCAACTATTTTCTGGAAAGACCCAGAGGTGATGTATTGAGCAATAATATTATTTGGTAACACATTCATTCCCCTTCATCTTCCAGAACAGTGGGTTCACGAAAAGATTTTCAAGTAAAGCTTATATTCAGATATTCTGGAATCATGAGTCACTTGAAAAAGGCTCAGAAGTGAACTTTGGCAAAAATTGAACTATTCCTTTTAAAGGGTTATAACAAAAATATTGTATAATAATAACTTTGTGCAGCTAATATGTATAAAAATTCAGTATACTCATGTCAGTGACAATTTGGATTGGGATTGGGATAAATCATACCCTGGCTTCTGTCTGGTTTCTGTTGCTGTTTATGTCCCTATTGGGTAGATTTCCTCTCTCACTTACTATCATGGGGACCACGCATTTTATGAAGGGAAACCTATCCAGCAGAGACCTAGACAATGACAAAAACCAGACTGAGATCCTAACACTTCATCTGATATCCAAACCCAATAAATTTTGGGCTGAGTTTCACCGTAGGTTTTGCCTTATCTTATGAAGTGAAGCACTCCAATGTGCTTTACACATTCCTACAAAGTTATGTCTGAGTATTTTGTGTCAATTAGGTGTTTGACCCACTACGATTTTCTCCGGAGAACTCATCAGATAGACACCCTCATTCCTTCCTTCCGTTCTCTGCAGGCCCACGGTAAGGAACTATCAACTCAGTTATCTTATTGCTCCAAGTTGCACATGGGGGACGGGTACATTTTAGGGAGGCTGAACGTTTTTTTTTTTTTTCACTGCCTGAAAATTTCATTTGCTTTTCGCTGACTTTTTTTATGCAATATTATTTTTAAATTACAAAGTAAAAACAATTTTACAGTACAAACAACTAAAATGGGAGACACATTTTGTGACCAGATCAATACCATGTTCATATATCATAGTCGTTTACCAATTAGGTATCAAATACAGTGCAAGATAGTCAATGTGAGATGAATAAATATTGATAACCTGCGTGCATACGAAAAATTTAGATCAAAGAGAAACAAATTAATTCTATGTTCACTAGACTTCATGAACTCAAGATGTTAAATTAAAGAGGAACTGAACTCTGATAGCTGTGTCCTAAAACATAGGCAAAGGACAAGCCGCCAGCAATACCTGTGGTGTCTCTGCAGCTTATCTTTCCCCATCTTTGACTTACCATGACTTGTTTTGCATAGAGTTTCATTGTGGAGCCTGCCATTTTGGTAGAGCAGTGCTTTGCTTCCTCATGTCAGAACCTCCAGCAAAGAGAACAGTGAGCAGCACATTAGTAATATCACCAAAATGGTAATGCTATGGAATGGAGTGCTGACATAATTTCTCTTGGTGGAGTGTCATAGGTGTCAAAGAAGCATCTTGCTGCTGCTGCTGCTGCTGCTGCTGCTGCTGCTGCTCCTGCAATAAAACCATTTGAAACTTCAATCCCAGATCTGTTTTGACTGCCTACCAAAAGTTACACTTGGTCACCTTGGGCCAACTGACCCTCTGGTCTTGAGTGTTATCTGCCAGGTCCCATGTACCCAGGTTCTGCGAGTATTGTATTTTGCATACAAATTTTGTGGCTGCAACATGTCTGATTCTAGATAGAGGTACCTTCACTACCACTCGTTTCTGACCTGCTCTGAGTGTCCCTGGCACACTGTCTATTATTGTTGAGTTCTATCTTCATGATAGTGCTGATGCATAGTGTTGCTCATTAGTGTCAAAACCGATCCCCTCCTTGGAGTCCTCACTGGCTCTAGTAGATGTTGCTCATCCTGTTCCCCTCTTAGTGAAGATTTTTACTACAGTCATACATAAAACTTTATTTCACAGATTGTCCAGCTTGTCTCTGACCCTGACCTTCGAGGTCATAAACGCACTACTGTGCCTACCTCTGCAGTTTCAGTGCCTGTTCTGCCTTCCACCTTGGCTGCTTCTGAGCCTTCAGCTGTCTGATACTGAATCACTCAAGTCACTGACTGATGAGCTTTCCCCTTAGCAGTCTTCTGCGATTAGTCCTAAATTAAAAGCGACCTTTTGGCCCTTATTGATGCTGTGCACCACACCCTAAAACTGGTAGATCAACCTGCTGCTTCTGCCAGTTCTGTATCTAGCCTTAAGTCCTACAGGGCACCTATATCCTCCAAAACCTTTACATCGCACCCTTTCTTTGAGTTTTTGCTGTATGAACATTGACAGCACCTTGATAGGATTTTTGTACTCTACAAACACTTGTTGGTGCCATACAATTTTAATAAGGAACTTTTCACTAAGCGGTTTGTCCCTTGCCCTAACAGGGCACTCAGTATGGTTGAGAGTGGAAGCTCTATCTAGGGCCACATTTTTTTCGCAGGCTTTGCCTTGCATCAGGTTCTTACGGTAGTTTTCAATGCTAACAATGACCCACAGATTGTTGATCACATGGACCAGGGGTCTCCAAACTTTCTAAACAATGGGCCAGTTTAGTGCTCTTCAAACTTTAGGTGGGCAGTGGGAGTCGAAAATGTCCTGGTGTCAGTGGGAGTAAACAGTGCTCCATGTTTGGTAATAGGGATGAATAGTGCCCCATCGTTGGTGTCAGTGGGAGGAATAG
The DNA here is from genome assembly GCF_965119305.1 of Pelophylax lessonae. Lineage (NCBI taxonomy): Eukaryota > Metazoa > Chordata > Amphibia > Anura > Ranidae > Pelophylax > Pelophylax lessonae. The sequence goes on along the minus strand of NC_138775.1, from coordinate 250,405,889 downwards.
TGCCCCATCATTGGTTTCAGTGGGAGGACTAGTGCCCTATTGTTGGTGTCAGTGGGAGGAATAGTGCCCCATCGTTGGTATCAGTAGGAGGAATAGTCCCCACTAATTGATTTCAGTGGGAGGAATAGTGCCCTATTGTTGGTGTCAGTGGGAGGAATAGTGCCCCATCGTTGGTGTCAGTGGGAGGAATAATGCTCCATAATTGGTTTCAGTGGGAGGGCTAGTGCCCCATCATTGGTTTTAGTGGGAGGAATAGTGCCCCCTCGTTGGTGTCTGTGAGGGTAATAGTGCCCCATTGTTGTGTCTGTAAGAGGACTAGTGTTCCAGGATTGGTATCAATAAGAGGAATAGAGTGGCAGGAACTATACCCCACTGTTGCTGACAGTGGAGGGAATAATGCACCAAGGGCCGGATAAAAGCAAGCAAATGGCCACATTTGGCCTCTAGGCTGCAGTTTGGAGACCACTGACCTGAACCAAATGATTTTGGCTTTGAATGTTAGCTTTTATGGCTTGCTGTAAGCTTCCCACTTATTGTCTCACATTGGTCTTCTATCAGTGAACTTGCACAGGGCTCTGTGGCTAAATTGCTGGACTGAAAATTGTTTGCACTTTCTACGCATGGCCTTCAAGGGACAGCATCTCAGCATAGGATGCTATCATCAAGGATACTGCCAAGGGTAAGGTTACCAGCTTTCCTACCAGATTAAGTCTAAGGAGATGACTCGAAAGTTCTCTGCCCCTTTTCAGAAGCATCGCTTTGGCTTCACTGTACCTTTTGACTTTCACTTCAAGACCCCCCCAAGCCTGGCTGTTTTTATACTCACAAAACCTTGCATTCCAAGTCTGCCAAATGCACCCACAAGCTGTTGGCATCAGACCTCTAATTCATAGGTTTGCAAAGGCTGTTCACGTGTTTTCCATGTTTTACCATTCGTTTTACCTCTTCTGAAGTCATCTGCTCTTCTCGGTTTACAACTGACAGATGACAGCATGCAGTGCCGATAGAACAATGGATTGAATAGGGAAATTTTGGCATTGTGAGATTCTTTTGCTGTCTCAGTCCCTATTGGGAAGATTCACATCCACTTTCTGTCTTTTTGATGGGTGTCCAACTCTGCTGAAATCATAGTTCGATCTCGACATTCAGGAAAGCTCACACTTCCTTTAGAAGACATGTAGCTCTTAACAGGGGACAAGTTGGACCTCTGCAGTGAGACCATTACTTCCATACAGGGAGCAAGGGTCATTCTCTACATCATGCTGGCAGGGAACAGACTTTTCTGCTTAGGCTGTGGTGCTTCTAAAGAAAACAAACGGTAAGACTTTGCATATCTTAAAATACAAAAAATATACAAAAATATTAAATTTAAATAAAATAAATACAAATGTAAAAATATTTAAAAAAAATACTTAAAAACTGAGACTTTGTATTGATGCACCTGGAATGTAATCAGCAGATGTTAAGTAAATATTAAGCTGGCCATTTAGTTATGGAAATTAAACTGCAAATATATATTTTTTTCTTTTTTAGGAATTGCATTGGACAAAGCTTTGCAATGAATGAAATGAAAGTAGCCTTGGCTTTGACATTACAGAGGTTTCAGCTTCTTCCAGATCCAGAAAATGAGCCAGTTAAAATCTCTCAAATAGTTATTCGTTCTTTAAATGGGATTCATGTATATCTGAAGAAGATTGAAAAGAACTGCGTTGACAATCCATTAGCAGATGGTAGCAGATAGGTTGACGATTGAGGATTGCCTGCAAAGCTGAGACTGATAAACCTAAGTGCTTGCAATCTACACTATTCTCCATGACGTTCATTTTTGTAATTTGATATGGCTTTTTACTTTGCTAATCAAATGTGATTCTAGTAGGAAGTTTGGTACTGAAGCCATTTTCTAACCAGTTGACAATTATATTTATAACCCAGTCTAGTGATGGTAAAACCAGAATATACAGTATTTCACAAAAGTGAGTACACCCCTCACATTTTTATAAATATTTTTATTATATCTTTTAATGCGACAACAGTGAAGAAATGACACTTTGCTACAATGTAAAGTAGTGAGTGTACAGCTTGTATAACAGTGTACATTTTCTGTTTCCTCAAAATCAAAATAACTTAATACACAGCCATTAATGTCTAAACCACTGGCAACAAAAGTGAGTACACCCCTAACTGAATTGTCCAAATTGGGCCCAAAGTGTCAATATTTTGTGTAGCCACCATTATTTTCCAGCACTGCCTTAACCCTCTGGGGCATGGAGTTCACCAGAGCTTCACAGGTTGCCACGGGAGTCCTCTAACATCCACCAGCTCTGTTATGTCGTCATGAAGGAATGGAAGAGACTTTGCGCTCCTCCACCTTCCGTTTGAGGATGCTCCACATATGCTCAATAGGGTTTAGGTCTGGAGACCTGCTTGGCCAGTCCATCACCTTTACCCTCAGCTTCTTTAGCAAGGCAGTGGTCATCTTGGAGGTGTGTTTGGGGTTGTTATCATGTTGGAATTCTGCCCTGTGGCCCAGTCTCCGAGGGGTTGGGATCATGCTCTGCTTCAGTATGTCCCAGTACATGTTGGCATTCATGGTTCCCTCAATGAACTGTAGCTCCCCAGTGATGGCAGCACTCATGCAGCCCCAGACCATGACACTCCCACCACCATGCTTGACTGTAGGCAAGACACACTTGTCTTTGTACTCCTCACCTGGTTGCTACCACATACGCTTGACACTATCTGAACCAAATAAGTTTATCTTGATCTCATTAGACCACCAGACACGGTTCCAGTAATTCATGTCCTTAGTCTGCTTGTCTTCAGCAAAATATTTGTGGGCTTTCTTGTGCATCATCTTTCTTGGATGACAGCCATGCAGACCAATTTGATGCAGTGTGCGGCGTATGGTCTGAGCACTGGCAGGCTGACCTCCCACCCCTTCAACCTCTGCAGCAATGCTGGCAGCACTCATACGTCTATTTCCCAAAGACAACCTCTGGATATGATGCGGAGCACGTGCACTCAACTTCTTTGGTCGACCATTGCGAGGCCTGTTCTGAGTGGAACCTGTCCTGTTAAACCGCTGTACAGTTTTTGGTACCATGCTGCAGCTCAGTTTCAGGGTCTTGACAATCTTCTAATAGCCTAGGCCATTTTTATATAGAGCAACAATTCTTTTTTTCAGATTCTCAGAGTTCTTTGCCATGAGGTGCCATGTTGAACTTCCAGTGACCAATATGAGTGAGAGCGATAACACCAAATTTACACACCTGAGACCTTGTAACACTAACGAGTCACATGACACCGGCAAGAGAAAATGGCTAATTTAGCTCAATGTTGACATTTTCTTTTAGGGGTGTACTCACTTTTGTTGCCAGCGGTTTAGACATTATTGACTGTGTGTTGAGATATTTTGAGGAAATGGCAAATTTACACTGTTATACAAGCTGTACACTCACAACTTTACATTGTAGCAAAGTGTCTTTTTTCAGTGTTGTCACCTGAAAAGATATAATAAAATATTTACAAAAATGTGAGGGGTGTACTCACTTTTGTTAGATACTGTAGCTGTTCTGGTCAGTACAGACAAAGGATGTTAAAATGACAAAGAATAATATCTGTCATTTACTTTTGGAAGAACCTCCAGTTAATAAAAGTAATCTTATCAATGTCCATATACTTTATTTATACAGTGTTACAGATTTAAATATTTTTGATAAAGTGTATTTACCTGCTTCAATACAGGGCATTTTTACCCCCTTCCTGCCTAGGCCAATTTATGTTTTATGTTTTGCTAAAAAAAAGAAAAAGGATTGAAAACTTTGAAAAAAGTTTTTCTAAGTTTCTGTAAGTACATTTTGTAAATAAGTAATTTTTCTCCTTCATTTATGTGCGCTGATGAGGCTGCATTGATGGGGACTGCTGAGGCGGCACTGAAGGACACTTATTTGGTGGCACTGATGAGGAGGCACTAATATGCCGCACTAATGGGCACTGATAGGTGGCAGTGATATGCAGCACTGATAGGCGACACTCAGGAGCACTGATAGACGGCACTTATGGGCAATGATAGGTGGCATGGATGGAACTGATGAGCGACACTGATGGGCAGCAGTCATGAGCACTGATATGCAGCAGTGATGAGCACTTACAGTTGTGTTCAAAATTATTCAACCCCCAATGCTGTAAAGGGTTTTAGGGAATTTAGTGTACATTTGTAATTGTTTTCAGAATGAAATCCTACAAGGACTTCTTAGAGAACCATATGCAACTAAAATGACATCAATTGGTTTTGTAATACAGTAGTAAATGTTTCTTTTGTGAATTATTCATTGACACAATTATTCAACCCCTTAAAGACTACCACTCTGAAGAACAGAGGTTCATTGAAGTGTTTTCAATCAGGTATTGAAAACACCTGTGGATGTCAGGGAGCAGCAATAAAGCCTAATAAGCATCAATGAGGCAGCTTTAAAATGACTGTGATACTCAGCTCCTTCTAGACATTTACTGGTGTGGTTACAAACATGGTGAAGTCAAGAGAATGGTCCAGGAAGACAAGAGAAGAGGTGATTACTCTTCACAGGAAGGGCAATGGCTATAAGAAGATTGCAAAGATGTTAAACATACCAAGAGACACCATAGGAAGCATCATTCGCAAATTCAAGGCAAAGGGCACTGTTGAAACGCTACCTGGTTGTGGCAGAAAGAAGATGCTGACTTCGACTGCTGTGCGCTACCTGAAGCGTAGAGTGGAGAAAAGTCCCCGTGTGACTGCTGAGGAACTGAGAAAAGATTTGTCAGATGTGGGTACTGAAGTTTCTGCTCAGACAATACGGCGCACACTGCGTAATGAATGCCTCCATGCCAGAACACCCAGGCGCACCCCCTTGCTGTCTCCAAAGAATAAGAAGAGTTGACCGCAGTATGCCAAAAGTCATGTGGACAAATGGGGATAGTGTTCTGTGGACTGATGAAACAAAATTAGAACTGTTTGGGCCCATGGATCAACGCTATGTTTGGAGGAGGAAGAACAAAGCCTATTAAGAAAAGAACACCTTGCCTACTGTGAAGCATGGCGGGGGTCAATCATGCTTTGGGGCTGTTTTGCTTCTGCAGGTACAGGGAAGCTTCAGCGTGTGCAAGGTACCATGAATTCTCTTCAGTACCAGGAGACATTGGATGACAATGTGATGCAGTTCGTCACAAACCTGAGGCTTGGGAGAGGATGGACCTTTCAACAGGACAATGATCCCAAGCATACCTCCAAGTCCACTAGAGCATGGTTGCAGATTAAAGGCTGGAACATTTTGGAGTGGCCATCACAGTCAACAGACTTAAATCCGATTGAGAACCTCTGGTGGGACTTAAAGAAAGCAGTTGCAGTGCACAAGCCTAAGAATGTGACTGAACTGGAGGCTTTTGCCCATGACGAATGGGCGAAGATACCCGTAGATCGCTGCAAGACACTTGTGTCAAGCTATGCTTCACGTTTAAAAGCTGTTATAACTGTAAAAGGATGTTGTACTAAGTACTAAGATTGAATGTCACTTGGGGGTTGAATAAAACTGATAATGATGTGAGCACAGAAAAGACATTTGTGGTTATTTCATTATAAATGTTATGTTATATTTGTCTGACCTACACGTGCCTCTTTGATTTAATTGTAAGCAGGATGACTGAATGATCAAAATCAATGTCAAACTGGCCAAAACAATCAATTTCAGTGGGGGTTGAATAATTTTGAACACAACTGTATGTGCGGCACTGATGAGCAGACACTGATGGGCACTGAAAGGCAACACTGGCTGGCATCAATGATGGGCACTGATTGGTGTCACTGATGGGCACTGCTGGGGCTGCACTGATGATCATTGCCCTGATTATCTGTACAGGTCTACCCTGTGAGGGGATGCCACTGATCGGCTCTCCTCTCCGCACACTCTGTCAGTGTGAAGCAGAAGGAGAGCCGAAAAATGGCACTTCCTTGTTTACATGGAGACACAGCCGATCACATGGATAAAGAGCCGCGTCGTCGGCTGCTTACTGAGATCAGGGTCACGCCCCCACAAGTGAATGAGAGCTGTGACACTGGGGCGACATCATATGACATTGTCCCAGAACGAGAGGGGATCCCACCCGCCTTCAACTTTCTATGTGGCCGGTGGGAGGTGGTTGAAGCCACAAGATTTATTTCCAATTTGGATGGAGTAGGGAATGGTTAAAACTCCTAAGGGATTTTCTTCATCCCACTGGGAGATTTCACCGTACTTCCTGTCATGTAAACATATAGTACCCTCCTAGCATGGGATGCAATGCAATTTTAGTTTTTAACTCCTTCTGAAGTTAAGTGATGGTTTGTTCAAGCCTGTTCAGGGTTTCACAGGCTGAGAGTTTGATTGCTTCCCCCTGCCTGTGGAAGAAACTTCTAGAACATAGGGAGGGAGATTCAAATAACTGGTTTGAATATTTATCATGGCCTATCCCTGGAGATCAATGATAAAAAGGTGGCTGGGAGGTAATACATAGTTTGAAGCCTTGGTAGGATTGTGCCTTCTCCCCAGGAGTGTTTCAGGGCCTCAGAAGCTTCAGCCCTAAGGCAGCCCTTGGACTGAGTAGTAAGCCTTGTTAGGGCTGAGGACCTAGATTGATCTCCTGAGAAGCTTGAGAAGTAAGGAGAAGGATTGTCTCCCTAATTGGACCGAGTCTAGAGGAAGCTGGAAGGTGTACAGACGCCCTGGGACTTGTGAGAAATGACCCTGTATTTGTTCCTGGTGACTGCCTGTTATTGGGATGTAAGTGACAGAGGTAGCTTCGAACTGAGGCAGGGTTTTAGAGGACTGGTTGTTCTCCTGGTCTCAGCAGGATCTTTGCGTTTGAGCCTAGAGCAGGGTTTCTCAACCAGTGTTCCGTGGAACCCTAGGGTTCCTCTTGAGGTTGCTAGGAGTTCCTTTGAGCAATGAGCAATTTTTGCCTCAAATAAGTTTCCAATGGCACCATTATTCCTTTTAGCTATCTTTAAGGGAGTAATTCTTTCCAATGATGACAAGAGTAAGGGGCATTCTTCCCACTGACTGTCACACTAATGTGTCATGAGTTGTAGATTGTTAATTTTTAGCATGGGTTCCCCGAGACCAGAAATTTATTTCAAGGGTTCCTCTGTGTTGAAAAGGTTGAGAAAGGCTGGCCTAGAGGAAAGTGTCTCCTGTCATTTGTGCAGCATTCTGTAAATCACATTGGGTGCCAATAGTTGTGCGGTAGCACAAGGTGGCCAGATGCCAATGAGATTTGCATTATGGTCTACAGCTGTTAGACTACTTGAAGCCCCCAAATACCTCTAGAGAGATAGAAGGGGAAATTAGGAAGAAGATTGTCCCCTCATTACTATTGCTGATCTTTTTTTGGAGTATCCCATGTCCAAACCCCTTTCCTGCTCAAAGTCCTTTAAGCCATAAACATCAAAAACACGTCCCCCTGAGTTAAGTTATTGAGCCGGAGTATATGGACTGGCATTTGCGGTAGTGGGCATCCCCTGTACTATTTGGGAAGAACCAGCTATTACCAGCAGCCCCTATGGGGGTAGCGCTACACACAGAATGAATTAAAGGATTAAAGTGATACTAAAGTCTTAGTGTTATGCTTTCTGCTCTGTGAAGTCATTTTGCACAGAACAGCCTGGATCCTCTTCTTCTCGGGTCCCTCTTTGGTGCTCCTGGACCCTCCCTCATGTCGAGAGCCCCCACAGCAAGCAGCTTGCTATGGGGGCATGGGGGCACTCGAGCCGAGCCGCAGCTACATGTGTCCATTCAGACACGGAGCTGCAGTGCAGCCCACCCCCTCTCTCTCCTGATTGGCTAACTGACTTTGACAGCAGCGGAAGCCAATGCCGCCACTGCTGTGTCTCAGCCAATCAGGAAGGAGAGTCCCAGACGGGCAAGGCACGCATGCACATCGCTGGACAGAAGATTTTTTATCTTATGTATAGAATGAATTATGATTTAAAAAAAACATTCTGCCTGTGGCTTCTTGGGTGGAAAGTGCTAACAGGGCCACCCATGAGAGAATTATGGCCAAATTAGCAGGATTTGGATAATTTGGCTAATTTACGGGCTGCCCGTAAAAACACGGGCGGTTGGCAACACTGGTGGTCACACGAACAAATAGAATGGGTGAATCTCCTTAGTGGTGGAACAGACTGCTATTAAGACCTAAGATGAACCAAAGGAATGTGAGCACTCCACTCTCACATAACTACTCATTTATTCTCTCTCTCTCTCTCGTTGATACATATACCCAGCGCCCATAAGAACCTAATTTCTCCTGGCAGTAAAAACCTGACTGGGGTTTAAACCCCCTCACCACTTTATCTAGAACTAAAAAAAAGTTTCAGCTTCAGCTATACTTTTCTACTTTGACAGTTATATATTCAATTTTTGTCATATATTTAGGCCAAAATGTATTTAGCTACATGTCTTTGACAAAAAAATTCTCAATGAGCGCATTTTTAACCACTTTAAGACTGGAAGATTTTACCCCCTTCCTGACCAGGCCATATTTTGCGATTCGGCACTGCTTTACTTTAACGGACAATTGCGCAGTCATGCGAAGCTGTACCCAAATTAAATTGACGTCCTTTTTTTTCCCCCCACAAATAGAGCTTTCTTTTGGTGGTATTTGATCACCTGTGCGATTTTTAAATTTTGAAAAAGAAAAAAAAACATTATTTTTCACATTCTGATATATAACATTCCCCCCCAAAAATTTACAAATCAAAATTTTTTAACATTTTAGGCCAATTTGTTTTCTGCTACATATTTTTGGTAAAAAAAATCGCAATAAGCGTATTTTGATTGGTTTGCGCAAAAGTTATCGCGTTTACTAACTACGGGAAAGATTTGTCATTTTTATTTATTTATTTTTTTACTAGTAATGGCGGTGATCTGCGGTTTTTTTTGCGGGACTGCGACATTGCGGCGGACAGATCGGACCCCTAACTGACATTTTTTACCTTTTTAGGGGGACCAGTGTCATTACTACAGTAATCAGTACTAAAAATATGCACTGTTACTGTAAAAATGACACTGGCAGGGAAGGGGTTAACACTGTTGGTGATCAAGTGGTTAAATGTGTGCCTCATGCTTACTGACGTGTGTGGGGGGAGGGGGTTGTGTGACACAGACAGAGATCGCAGGTTCAGCTATGCTGAATCCTGTGAACTGTCCCTGTCTGTCACAGAGAAGATCCGCCTGCTTTGTTTACACAAGCGGGCGGATTTTCTCACTGTTTCCCCAACGATCGGGGAAAAGAGACAGTGATCGCCGTCTTTCCTCCTCTGGCCTGATTTGAGCCTCCAGCGGCGCATGTGCACCGCCGAGACAGGGAGGAGTCCAGCGACGTAGGTCTATGTTGCTAGACCCAGGGCTGCTACCTTGCTGCAGCAACGTGAGCGGTCCTTATGTGGTTAATAAATGAAAAAAAAAAAAAGCTAAATTCCAGGCAGATATAAAATACACAAATTAATGCAGCTCTGCAATCAATAATACATCAATTATTGAATATATTTTTGTAGCAATACCTCCACAGGAGCCACATTGTGCAATGGATCCTCTGTTCTCTGCCATGACTCTTTCAGCTGCTTGGTCCTCACTGACACACCTGGTTATAAGTTGAAGGCTGCTCTGGCCTGTGTAACTTAAGCGTTAGTATGCTACCACTCTATAATAGTTCACAGACAATTGGCCACAGGCAATCAATGATACATAAAGTAAGTAAACTGCAGTAAAGTAGAATAAACACAATACCCATACCAATATGAGCTGAAGAATATGTTCGAATGATTTACACCAACTGACTGGAATATTAGCCGTACCTTTGGCTTACACCACAATAAGGCTAAACCTCATTAAACTAGTATACACACCATTGGTAAGAACAGAATCCACCATGAAAGCATGAATGGCACAAAAAAAAGCTTCACTGCAACTCTAGGCAATAGCTAGTCAAAGAAATGCTCCCCAAGTGCACCCTATGCATACACCCATAAGAGTGGGTGGGTTTACACTTTCCTGGGAGGGGTACCCCTGGGAATGGCTGCAAAATAACTAGCACCTAAGTCAATATTAGCCAGGTATCGTTGGGACCCTTCTGTATGGTGGTGCACATGAAGCTGTCTCTTTAAGACAATAGATCGTTGGTGCGCTGCTAAGTAAGGGGGCAGTCTCTATTGGCATTCACTTTGTGCGGAAAGGGATTAAGGTAATGAACTTCTGCTCACCACTTCTGGCCCACAACAGATCTGATCTAGATCATTTGGCAGTCCGCTGTCTCAGAAGTCTCAGTGCTCATGATCAGGTCCTCAGTGATCAGGTCCTCCCTAATGTAGGCACACACAGCAATGGGTCTCCCCAGCTTTGGTCCCAAGACACAGTGACTCTCTGTAGCTCAGTTCTCTTGCTCTGGTCCTTACAGGCTCTGTCCTCTGGCTCTAAGAACACAGCAAGGATACCAAGCTCTGTTCCCTGTGTAGACCTACACAGCAACAGGTTCACACACTGGTTTCCCCACACTGTATGCTCAGATCTCCACAGGAAAAAACCCTGTGCTCTCCTCCTTTTGGCAGGGAGTTGTGATCATTTTAGTTCTTCAGCCTATCCATCTCCATGGTGCAGTGCTTCCCACAGACTAAATTTCCCATGATCCATTGTGAAAGGCGCATCCAGGAGGGAAGGTGATGGGAAGAGTGCTCACCCACACAGCTGCCTGCACACAGCCAGCAGTAGAGAGACGAGTGGGGGGATTGAGCTCTCAGCTGCTCCAGTGGCACAGCAGGAAAGTGAGAGGAGAGAGGCCAGCAGGAAGAAACCCAGCCCTGCCCTTCACTCACCCAGTGGTGAGACACTTCAGAGAGGCACAAGGAGGAAGAGTGCATGGCCTGCGTGTGAAAGGCATTAGTGCTTTAAAACTGCCAAATGGAATGGGTGACTTTGATAGGGTCCTCCAAGAAGTTTAAAAAAAAGTGGATATTTGACTTGGGTACATTGCTTCCAGGGGGCTTTAATCAGGAGTTGGATTTCGTGGTCTTTTTAGACAAATGAGGCATCAATCCCAGCTATCAGTACCCATTGGTGCCTCCTATCCACCCTGCCTATCAGTGCCAGCTATCAGTGCTCATCAATGCCGCCTGCCCCCTCAGCAGGGCTCTGAGTTGAGTGTCTCTCTCAAAAAGCTAAGAGCCGGCATTTACAGTTCCCCTCCTCCCTCGGATGGGAGAGGAGACATCCTTCTCCTCCCGCCTCTCTCCTCCTGTGTGCACTTCATGAAGCTAATGAGCTCACACTGCCGTGGTGCACACAGGGAGGAGAAAAGCGGGGGGGGGAAGGGGGGGGGGGGAAGGAGCAAATCGGCTGTCTCCTCTCCCATCTGTACGAGGGAGAAGGGGGAACTGTCAATGCTGGCTCTGAGCTATATGAGAGAGAGGCTCTCAGCCCAGGGCTCTGTGACTAGCAAACCCGCTGGGGTCCCTCAGCAGCAACAGAACACCAGGGGCTGGTCGCAAGTGCGACTGTTGCGATCCTTGTAGTTCCGCCCCTGAAGATCCATAAATTGACACAGCGGCAAGGTCCATAGCAGGCATATCCCTGCAATATATGCATTTTTGGGAACAGTTTATCGTTATATCCAAAGCGCTATAAACACTTTCTATCATTATGGATTTTGATGCTGTTTGAAAACCTTCATATATGTGTACTATGTTGAACTTCCACAACTGAGCTATGGATAGTATATACAAATATCAGAATCGGTGATTTCTATCGGGCACATTTTAATGCTCACCTTATGATTTGAGCCTTTTTTTGCAGTTAGAAGTCCGTATGAATTTTTCAGCCTCCCTGCCTCTAAAAAGTATAGTCATTGATGCATAACCACCCTCATTACCTAAACGCTGCATAGTTACCAATTATCTCTTGTACTCTTATGCCTCGTACACACGCATCGATTATTGGCCAGGAATTTTCGGCCAACGTCCGATCGGCCGATTTTTGGCTTGTTAGTATGATGCTTCCGACAACCGACTCCGACTTTTCGGCCGAAAAAAATCTTGTGTGCAGGCTATAAAATTTTTGTTGGCCGTCAACACAACGGCCGATTTTCCGTCAGTCAGTACAGATTTCGGCAGACAAAAATCTGATGAGCAAGACTGGGCATACTCAGAGAAGAAAAAACACACGGAAAGTAAGCCATCACATGACATCACTTCTGAAGTAGAATTTTGTTGGCCAAGAAAAATTGTGCGCAGTCTAGGCACATTCCAACCAACACAACACCACTCTGGACAAAAGTCGGACGATCGGTCGGCCGATAATCGTTGCGTGTGTAAGAGGCATAAGGCTCGGGTTGAGCATAGAGACATGATGGGCGCACATTCACCCAACCCTCCTATCCTTGGGGAATGGATTTGGGAAATGGATAAATATGTAATATTTGAAAAGCATCACTTTTCAGAAGTTTGAAAGGATATGGAAAAAATTGATAGATGCATCACAATTCATAATAAAGATTGGGTATATTTTTAGTAAAGTAGGAGGGCATGTCAAAGAAAAGAAAAGTTTTCTTATAATTCTGCTCTAGGGTATTTCTGTATATTTTTTACATATCTGTGAATGTCTTGGGAAAACTAGATGATGATGTATCAAATGTACTGATGCTGATACTGAAACAGCGATTTGAATGTTTGTTTTTAATGGTTGTTTTTAGTTGTTGTTTATTTGTTATAAAAAATTCAAGAATAAAATCTGAATTAAAAAAAAAAAAAAAAAGCTTGGCACATACCAGGTTGCTGGCAGACCAACACATGTTTTTCAATACTTGCAATGTTTTTAAAGGGATAACACATGGGGAAATGTGTATGTATTAAGGAGTTGTACTCTATCTTGTATTTTATTTTTTATTTTTTTCCAGAAAACATAGCAATTGCACCAAATTTCTGAGATCTCCCGCTAATGGCTAATCTTTATTTGTGTCCTGCTGATCATTTTCTAATGTTTGATAACATTAAAAATAGATATTTAGAAGTTGTTAAAGTGCTAACCACTAGATGGCAGCAGAGGATAATCTGGGGCTCAGTAACTGTCCACAGCACACCAAGCCAGTCTTTTATCAAGCATAAGTCACCTGGGTGATTTTATCCATAGGATTTTATTTGCTTTGATGAACTTTACTAGACATATCCTTTTATCATCATTTTTTTAGATTTTTGGTGAACATTGTGTGTTCACGTATGGACTCTCTTTTCACCTATTAATATATGGTTTAGGTATTGATGAGCGCTGTAATTTTATTTGTTGTTTTATCATGCATTGCCATTCTTTTTTTTTTTTTTATAGGAAGTTGAGATAACATCTTTTTATATGTGAATGATAGGGTTACATTTATATTTGCATATCTTGCATAAAAATTATATACGTATATATATATATATATATATATATATGTATATATACGTCATATACAGTGATGGGAATAACAGGGTTATAAGTAAACCGCATTACTACCGACATTACTTTTTACAGTATCTAGTAATCAAACGAATTACTGTTTCCCCCGGTAGTAGCGTCATTACCATTACTGACATTAAAATGCGGCTCTACTATTCAGCTAGAGACAGAACAGTCCCTATTAAATATTTTAGCCTGCTGGATGTGTATACAGCAGTGCCAGGACAAGGTCATCCAGTGCCCAGGGCAAGGATGCCAAACTGTTCCCCCCCTTCTCTTAGGGTTAAGGTCAAACCCCCCCCCCCCCATCCCTGCAATAAACCATTGCCCCCAGGGCAACCTCCCCTCCTGCCCACCCCTTGTCCCGACCCTGGTATACAGTAAGCTTCGGCTACTTACAGAACGTCCCTGTGCTGTAATACTCTATGTACCGTGCTGAGCCAATCACGGCAAGCGGTGTATTCTATTAATGCATACAAAGCCTGCTCGGATTGGCTGAGTCAGAGAGGCGGGCTTCTACAACCTTTGCCAATCCGAGCAGGTTTTGTACGCATTAATAGAATACACAGCTTGTCCTGATTGGCTCAGAGTATTGCAGCACAGGGACGTTCTGTAAGTAGCTGAAGCTTATTGTATACACATCCAGCGGGCTAAACTATTAATAATACAGAAGTTCTGTATGTAGCAGAAGCTACAGTACATATTAGGGCACATCCAGCGGGCTAAAATATTTCATAGGGAAGTTCTATAAGTATGGTAGCCAAAGCTACATTTCTGACTGTATCACATCCAGCGGTAGCTGAACTTATGGTGTCAGAGGATGAACATGATGGGGATTTTGAAGGGTTTTAAGTACCGGTAAGTCATAACCATTTTAATTAAAATTATTTATGGGAAATCAAAACTGATGTTATGAAATGGTGTTGCCTCAGAAGAGGGGGTAACGCAATAGTTACTTTCCCTGGTAATTAGTTACTTTTTTAATGATGTAACTCAGTTACTAACTCAGTTACTTTTTGTGAGAAGTAACTATAACTAATTACTTTTTTTAAAGAGGAAGTAAACCCTCCTCTGCAAGTTGTACCTATAGGTAAGCCTATGATAAGGCCCACCTATAGGTACTGTAAATATCTCCTAAATATGTACCGTTTAGAAGATATTTACCTTACATGCATCCAGTGACGTCACTGGCGCATGCGCTTTGAAGGAATGGCCGCTGGTGCCGTTCCTTCAGAGCTCCATGCCGTGACCGTCGGCTCCCGCGCACGTGCGCGGGAGTGACGTCACCACGGCTCCGGCCAATCAGATGGCCGGATGCCGCGATCCCGGAAGACGGGCGACTGAACATGTCACCCGTCATAGAGGTAAGCGGGCGGCACGGCGGGGGCTCGTTCTAAGGTAAGTATTTCATAATGAGCTAGTATGCGATGCATACTAGCTCATTATGTGTTTTTCTTTCAGGTTAAAAAAAAAAAAAATGTTTGGGTTTACAAACTCTTTAAGGGACATGCCCAACATATATAACATGAGAGGTGCATTATATAACCAAATGTAAGTATACACCTCTCCAAATTTAGGCCAGGTGTTTCCAGCAAAGGGTATAGTTAAAGTATATGTATACCCACACATTGTAAAATTCAGTTTAAAATAGAAATGAAAGGCAAAATGTGTTTAGATATATATGCATTAAAAAAAAAAAACATTATAAACACTTATTTTGCCTTTTTTAAAAGTGATCACATTCCCTTTGTTCTCCGTTGCATAAAAGTTGAGGGTGGTGAAATGGCAGCACACTGCTCTTTCCATTGAATGGCTGTGCAGGGGTGTGGTGTCAGGAAAAGTCTGATTATTGGAGGAGACACACTTAGTTTCCAGCATAGCTAGAGAACTGACAACAGTGTGTTCTTATGCTTAGTGTGGTCAGTTTTTAATAGGTTAACAGGGGGACTGGCAGGAACACTAGGGATTTCACACAAAGGAAGCAATACAAAGAGAACAGGACATTTTAGATATAAAGACTTTATTATGTGTGTCCATGGAGAAGAGATTGGGTGTTGCTTTGGGAAGAGTAACCGCTTTCTTCCAAGTTCAGACCAAAACCATCCTCCTCTCTAGTGTCCACAACTGTTTGGCCATATAGAGTATTCATTTTATAATACCTATATTCTCATGCAGTAAAAGCGTCGCTCTTTGGGAATCCACGATCACCTAAATGTAATGGGCAAGGGCCCCTGTCATTCACGTCCAAAATGTGAAAGCGCAGCTTAGAGAATAGAGAGCGCCATCATCAAACACCGCCACTGCAAAACCTATATTTATGTGCTGTCGGCTTTACATTTTAAATTTCTGCTGCAAATGCCAAGTACTCAGCAGTAAAAAAAATCAGCTTTTTGGCATTTTCTAGTGATAGATCTTATTTTATTGCAGAAGGCTGCATTAGAGTTCTAAACATTTCCTGTATTGTGTTGCCACAATAATATGGACACTGAAGGTAACACCAAAACATATTTTTTAGGGTGAATTGACGAATCTAAGGAGTCTATTTTTAAAAAGTTTGCACTGGGAATGCCTTAGCATTTGCTCAGGTGTCTCGAATAATTTCTGTCTAATATTTTTATTTCCTATGTGCATCAGGTCCACCTAATAGCCACGATGCAACATTTTTGTGAAATACCTCAAATAAGAAAATAGTGCATTACGGCAACTAGTTGGAGCTAATATTCATTCGAAAAAACAACATATTATCTAAATTGTGGGAATTATTTGTGACGACTGTTCCAAAGCTGAGACATTTACACGGTGAGTTTTTTTTAATGAATAGAAATAGACCCATGTGTGAAGCCATACGCAACGTGCATTAGGTGTGCTGGTACAACGCAGTACTTTTAACTCCACTGCAATACATCTTGTTGTGTTGCCACAGGTGTTCATTAAAATATTATATTATAATGTACCCCAGGACGACCTCGTCTATGACGAAATGCGTAGGGTGGACGACAAGCTGATGTCATTGCGGTTTACGAGTCCCAGAAGTGCGGGTGTTTTTTTTGTTTTTTTTTTATGCCGGCCGGCAGGAGATTTAATTTATGATTTTACACAATGTAAGTGTGTTTTTGTGATTACCTTTAATAAATGCTATTCGGATTCACACTATGAGGTGCATTCTTTTGTTTTTGAGCCTACTCATACGGATGCTACTATTGGACACCTGACTTCACTGTATAGTTGGAAAACCCATAGGAATACTGCTACAAGGCCCTGGTGGGGTAATCAGCCAATAAGCGCTGCTGGCCTCCTGTTACAAGAGGTCCAGTACTGCTGGTAAGCAGGCATTTGTATTATTTCTATGGTGGCGGTGCCTTCGGTGGTCAGCTATACTTGGTGGCGGAAGGTGATGTGTGTGATTTTGGTCAGTGAACCACTTAGGATTTAGCACCTGCAAGTTGAGATTCCACCAGCTTGGAATACCTACACAGGACTTTTTACAGCCTATCTATATCTCTATCATTTTTTAACGCAACTTTGTTCTATTTAAATGTTCATTAAAATATAAATTGGGGTGCTGCTGAGAATGAATTATTTAATGAATGGCACAGCAGTGCATTAGCACATTTAAAATATATTGTGCATGTTACTGCAGAAACATGGTGGGAACCTAAATCTCACCTTATATGAAGGGTCGGCAGTTCTCATATCAAGCAGCTGTCACCAGAACATTTGTAACCTCCCCTCTTGCTCTTGTGAAAACTCTAAAATATAGGTTTTCCACAAACTTAAAGCGGAAATAAATCTTAGCATAAAAAAAAAAATCAAAAATGCGCCTCCAGAAGCTTTTACTACAATGTATTAGTATACACTGCATATATTAGCACAACATGGCAAACTTACCTGCCAAGCACTCCCCTCCACGCTGGGATGTCAGCATTCTTGACTGTCAGGAATGATTCTGTTTTCCAAAAATAGATAAATACAGTACCATAGGTGTGCACCCCAAATCCTAAATACACGTGTGTATATGTATGTGAAAAAGTAAATAAATATATATATATATATATATATATATATATATATATATATACAGTATCTCACAAAAGTGAGTACACCCCTCACATTTTTGAAAATATTTTATTATATCCTTCCATGTGACAACACTGAAGAAATGACACTTTGCTACAATGTAAAGTAGTGAGTGTACAGCTTGTATAACAGTGTACATTTTCTGTCCCCTCAAAATAACTCAACACACAGCCATTAATGTCTAAACTGCTGGCAACAAAAGTGAGTACACCCCTAAGTGAAAATGTCCAAATTGGGCCCAAAGTGTCAATATTTTGTGTGACCACCATTATTTTCCAGCACTGCCTTAACCCTCTTGGGCATGGAGTTCACCAGAGCTTCACAGGTTGCCACTGGAGTCCTCTTTTACTCTTCCATGACGACATCACGGAGCTGGTGGATGTTAGAGAAATTGCACTCCTCCACCTTCCATTTGAGGATGCCCCACAGATGCTCAATAGGGTTTAGGTCTGGAGACATGCTTGGCCAGTCCATCACCTTTACCCTCAGCTTCTTTAGCAAGGCAGTGGTCGTCTTGGAGGTGTTTGGGGTCGTTATGTTGGAATACTGCCCTGCAGCCCAGTCTCCGAAGGGAGGGGATCATGCTCTGCTTCAGTATGTCACAGTACATGTTGGCATTCATGGTTCCTTCAATGAACTGAAGCTCTCCAGTGCCAGCAGCCCCAGACCATGACACTCCCACCATGCTTGACTGTAGGCAAGACACACTTGTCTTTGTACAAACTGTGGCTCAGTGTACATGAACACTGACAGGCAGTGAAAAGGGATTATGACAGAAGCCAATAGGGTCTCTTCCGTCAAAAAAATTCCATCACTTTTGTTTTTAATTCAGCAAACACATTACAATCTGATTGTACAATGTACTTCAGATCTGCCGAAACCTGTAGTGCCAGGTTCTACCTGATTTCATACAGATTCATTGGATGGTTAACTGGTTGCCGACTATATACTGCGGCGGTCAGCCCCGGTCAGGCAGAGTGACGTAGGGGTACGTCACTCGCATGTCACTGACTTGTGAGCCAATTGCAGGCGCCCGCTCCGGCTCGTTCACTGACAAGTCAGTGCGTGTGACCGGTGGACCCGATCGTCCGCCGGTCACTCACGATCGCTCCGGTGAAGGGAGAAAGGCAGGCGGCTAATGTAAACAAGCCGCCTGTCATTCTCCCTGGTGTAAAAATGAAGATCAGACGGTTCTACTATGGAGAACCGTTGATCTCTGTTTTTACACCAATAGCCATGTCCCTTTACAGTTAGAATCACGCCCCTAGGACACACTTAACCCCTTCCTCCTCAATACAGTTAACCCCTTCCCTGCCAGTGTCATTTTACAGTAACAGTGCATATGTATAGCACTGATTACTGCAGTAATGTCACTGGTAACCCCAAAAGTGTCAAAAATGTCTGTCAAGGGTCCGATCTGTCCGCCGCAATGTCGCAGTACCACAAAAAAAATTGCAGATCGCCGCCATTACGCGTAAAAAAAAAAACACCAAACATGACAAAAATCTTTCCCTTTGTTAGTAAACGCGATAACTTTTGCGCCAACCAATCAAAATATGCTTTTTGCGATTTTTTTTTACCAAACATATGTAGCATAAAAAAAATTGGCTGAAAATGTTAAAAAATTTTGATTTTTACATTTTTTTGGTAATTTCATATAAAAAAATGTGAAAAATATTGTTATTTTTGCAAAATTGACGCTCTTTTTTTGTTTATAGCGCATAATCAAAAAATCGCACAGGTGATCAAATACCACCAAAAGAAAGCTCTGTTTGTGGGAAAAAAAAGGACAACAAATTCGTTTAGGTACAGCATCGCACGACCGCGCAATTGTCCGTTAAAGTCACGCAGTAAAAAATCGCAAAAAACCCCCTGGTAAGGAAGGGGGTAAAATCTTCCGGGGCTTAAGTGGTTAAAGTATTACTAAACCCAGAACCTGCAGTCACTATATCTGGTCTCCCACAGTACACAGTACACAGAACACGGAAATGCAATTATTTTAGTAAATATAAACTGCTAAATACCTTTCTTCATCAGCAGTATATAGCAGTCTTGTGACTTCTATCAGTTTCTAATAAAGGAGTTTTTATTCTCCCCTGACCCTCTGTCTGGACAGAGCTGATTGGCCCTGTGCTGATCACATGCACTCTCCCAAGAAAAGAAAATAGCTCTCTAGCAATACACACCAAACTGAGCATGTGCAGCCCGCCCCCTTGCTCTGTAAAAATCTTTTTTTTATTTGTGGAGACAGTAGAAGAAGGGGAGGATCAGAGAGACAGGATCAAACAGCCTTTATACACAATGCACATGATTAACCCCTTAGGTTCAACAGTATGACAATTATGCTGTTCTGCATATACAGACTGATTTTATTGTTGTGGGTTTAGTAACCCCATTAACCACTTCTGGACTGGAAGGATTTGCCCCCTTAATGACCAGGCCATTTTTTGCGATTCGGGATTGCGTTACTTTAACGGAAAATTGCGCAGTTGTGCGATGCTGTACCCAAATACATCAGATTTTACATACATGGCAGATAGCTGTCATAACCTCTGTATTTTTTTCAATGGCGGGCGATCGGCTTTCAGATAAGGGTGGTCCCGGTGGCGGATTCGCTACGGAATCACCCCTACGGAGCGGCAGAAAAGGTGCCCCCTCCTGCCACATCCTGGCCGTTTTCCCCACTTACCGGCTGCGGGGAAAACGATCCGGTCCCGGATCCTCAGAGACAGGAAGTCGAGTGAGGGCAAGATGGCCCTCACTCGACTCTATGGTCTTGGAGGACTGGAGCGACGTCAAACGTTGATGCCTAGCAACTGGTTTAAAGGGCCGATTTTTTTTAACACTTTTTTTTTTTTTTTCTTTTTTAGTGTAGATGTGAGGTCTGAGGTCTTTTTGACCCCAGATCTCACAATAAAGAGGACCTGTCATGCCTATTTCTATTACAAGGGATGTTTACATTCCTTGTAATAGGAATAAAAATGATCAAAATTAAAAAAAAAAAAAAACTGTGTAAAAATAAAAAAATAATAAATAAAATAAATAGGAAAAAAAATGTAAGCGCCCTGTCCCTATTAGCTCGCGCGCAGAAGCGACTACATACTAAAGTCCCGCCCACATATGTAAACGGTGTTCAAACCACACATGTGAGGTATCGCGGCAATCGTTAGAGCGAGAGAAATAATTTCAGCCCTAGACCTCCTCTATAACTCTAAGCCGGTACCCTGTAGAAATTTTTAAAGTGTCGCCTATGGGGATTTTTAAGTACCAATGTTTGTCGCCATTCCGTGAGCGTGCGCAATTTTTAAGCATGACATGTTGGGTATCTATTTACTCGGCGTAACATTATCTTTCACATTATGGAAAAAAATTGGGCTAACTTTACTGTTTTCTTATTTTTTAATTAAAAAAAAGTGAATTTTTTCCAAAAAAATTGAGTTTGGAAGACCGCTGCGCAAATATGGTGTGATAAAAAATATTGCAACGATCTCCATTTTATTCTCTAGGGTCTCTACTAAAAAAAAAATATATAATGTTTGGGTGTTCTAAGTGGTTTTCTAGCAAACAAAAATTAGTTTAGCTTGTAAACACCAAGTGTCAAAAATAGGCTCGGTCTTAAAGTGGTTAAATTAACCACTTGCCGACTGCTTACAGTAACCCTACTACAGCAGTGCGGCTCCCCTGGGTCCAGCAATGTAGACCTACGTCGCTGGACTCCTAGTGATTTCGTCAGCGCGCTCCCGCTGTGTTTAGACACAGCGGGAGTCGGGCCGGAGGAGGAGAGGCGGCCTCTCTTCCCCGATCGTCTGGGAAAGTGTGAGAAGACCCATCTGCTTATGTAAACAAAGCAGGCGGATCTTCTCAGTGACAGACAGGAGGAGATCACAGGATTCAGCATAGCTAAACCTGCAATCTCTGTCTGTGTCACAGAACCCCCCCCCCCCCACACACACACACACACACGCACACACGCACAACAGTAAGCATGAGGCTCACATTTAACCCTTTGATCACCCATAGGGTTAACCCCTTCCCTGCCAGTGTCATTATTACAGTAACAGTGCATATTTTTAGCAGTGACTACTATAGTAATGTCACTGGTCCCCTCAAAAGTGTCATAAATGTCAGTTAGAGGTCCGATCTGTCCGTCGCAATGTCGCAGTCCTGCACAAAATTGCAGATCGCCGCCATTACTATTAAAAAAAAAAAATGACATAAATCTTTCCCGTAGTTAGTAAATGTGATAACTTTTGCACAAACCAATCAAAATACGCTTTTTGCAACTTTTTTTACCAAAAATATTGGCCTAAAATGTTAAAATATTTTGATTTAAAAAAATTTTTTTGGGAATGTTATATAGCAGAATGTTTGTTTTTTTTTTTTTCAAAATTGTCACTCTTTTTTTGTTTATAGCGCAAAAATTAAAAATCGCAGAGGTGATCAAATGCCACCAAAAGAAAGCTCTATTTGTGGGAAAAAAAGGACGTCAATTTTATTTGGGTACAGCGGCGCACGACCACGCAATTGTCTGTTAAAGTATCGCAGTGCGGAATCGCAAAATAGGGCCTGGTCAGGAAGGGGGTAAAACCTTCTGGTCTTAAAGTGGTTAATAAAGCATGATATTCAGGATAATGCGCTAGGCCGTGCGCCCTTCTGTTTTTATTTTTTTTTTCCCCCAACCTGACCCTAGTGGTTGTATTGAGGTGACAGGTACTCTAAACGTATGTTCATATCTATACAACTCTTTAAATCTGTATAGAACAAGCTTTGACAGTTTTTTTTTAGATGTCAATCCCGAGATCCAAAGAAAAGGGTTAATATGCCCCCGGCTGGCATCAGGGGGCACGCTGAAAAGATGGTATTTTAGCACAGCGGTGGCTGAGACCAAAAACGTTTATCAGCCGTCATTTTCCGATAGCCAAACAATTGAAGTAAACGTAGACCTATCAGGCAGATAATCGTGAGCGGCGTGTCATTACTACACATCGCACATTTATTATCTGCTCCTGCAGTCATGTCAGTGCCACTGCACAGGGCCTGATAATTGAGTTCATTCATGCAGATGCTGTATTATCAGCTCCTACAGGAGGAGGTTGCAGACAGTTAGCGACGCTGCGTGCCAGTTAGAGATTAGGGCCCTTCTAACCCTCGGAGAATAATTAACAGTACCAAAACCCAGTATGCTGCAGAAAAAAAAATTCAGCCTGATCTCTTAACTGTAGCAGGTGTAATATGCTGATAACGGCAAGCTTCAGCCATGGCTTGGCTGCTGGGGACTGCGTATCATGGCGGCTGCGGTAAATATATTTCTCCTAGGCTCCTCCCATCCCCAGAGCCTGGCCGCTCAGTCTATGTCAGTTTGGTCATTGTTATATTCTACCGAAGGGTCATACGGACAATACGGCGCTCAGAGGTTTACAGACAAATTCCCTTCTATGACATTTATTGAACGTTTTTCATCTGGCTGTATTTTGTTATCTTTATCCCTCGTTTTACCTCTCCTTTTCATTGCAGCGTCCTTCTGCTTCTGTTTTGCTTTTTGCCAATGTGTACATACACTATATTACCAAAAGTATTGGGACGCCTGCCTTTACACGCACATGAACTTTAACCGCTTCTGGACCACCCGCCGCAGTTTTACTGCCGGAGGCAGCCCCTCTTGCGTGAACCGACGTAGGTATCCGTGGGTCACGCACCTGCAGCTAGGGGGCGAGCTCCCACCCTCACTCGTCAGCGGGGACTCCGATGCACAGGGCAGACGGCTCCAATTCCCGCCTGCCACCCGCAATCACTCCCCGCTGAGAGAGAAAAACGGTCAGCTGTTGTAAACACAGCTGACTGTTCTTCTCCCTGGAATAATCATAGAGCCCCTGTGATCCTTCTATATAGGATTAAAGGTCTCTATGGTCATTCCACAAGCCACGCCCCCCACAGTTAGAAACACGCCCCTAGGTACACATTTAGTCCCTTGAACCCCTTCCCTGCCCGTGTCATCAGTAAAGTGACAGTGCAAATTTTTAGCACTGATTACTCTAGTAATGTCACTGGTACCCCCAAAAAGGTAAAAAATGTCAGTTAGGGGTCCGATCTGTCCGCCGCAATGTCGCAGTCCCACAAAAAATCGCAGATCACCGCCATTACTAATAAAAAAAAACAATAAAAATGACATAAATCTTTCCCGTAGTTTGTAGACTTTTGCTCAAACCAATCAAAATACGCTTATTGCGATTTTTTTTTACCAAAAATTTGTAGCAGAATACAAATTGGCCTAAAATGTTAAAAAAATATTGATTTTTAAATTTTTTTTTTGGGAATGTTATATAGCAGAATGTGAAAAATATTAATTTTTTTTCAGAATTGTTGCTTTTTTTTGTTTATAGCGCAAAAAATAAAAATCACACAGGTGATTGAATACCACCAAAAGAAAGCTCTATTTGTGGGTTTAGGGTCGTTGTCCTGCTGGAAGGTGAATCCTCTGCCCTGTCTCAAGTCTTTTGCAGACTCTAAGTGCCGGGTCACACTTGTGCGATGCGGGAAGGCTGCGAATTAACGACACCCCCAGTTTGATCGCATATCACAGTGCTATCTGACAGTTCGCACAGGATCGGATCGCACAAGTGTGAACCACTGTGCGATCCGATCCTGATGCGGCTGAAAAGATGCCTCATGTGCGACTTTTGTGCAGGTGCAGTGCGAATTTAGCCATACAAAGTGTATGGCTGAATTCGCACTGCACATCCGATCGCATGTAATGAAGGAGCAGTGCGCTCCGATATTACATGCGATCTCTGCACACGCGGAAGTGTGAACCGGCACTAACAGGTTTTATTCTAAGATCGCCCTGCATTT
The DNA here is from genome assembly GCF_965119305.1 of Pelophylax lessonae. NCBI lineage: Eukaryota > Metazoa > Chordata > Amphibia > Anura > Ranidae > Pelophylax > Pelophylax lessonae. The sequence continues at coordinate 250,381,470 of NC_138775.1, read as the reverse complement.
AGCTCCATCCATCTTCCTATTAACTCAGACCAGCTTCCCTTTCCCTGCTGAAGGAAAGCATCCCCACAACATGATGCTGCCACCACCATGTTTCACGGTGGGGATGGTGTGTTCAGGGTGATGTGCAGTGTTGGTTTTCTGCCACACATAGTGTTTTGCTTTTAGGCCAAAAAGTTTGATTTTGGTCTCATCTTCTTCCACATGTTTGCTGTGTCCCCCTCATGGCTTCTCGCAAACTGCAAACAGGACTTCTTATGGCTTTCTTTCAACAATTGCTTTCTTCTTGCCACTCTTCCATAAAGGCCAGATTTGTGGAGCGCACGACTAATAGTTATCCTGTGGACAGATTCTCCCACCTGAGTTGTGGATCTCTGCAGCTCCTCCAGAGTTACCATGGGCCTCTTGGCTGCTTCTCTGATGAATGCTCTCCTTGCCCGGCCTGTCAGTTTAGGTGGACGGCCATGTCTTGGTAGGTTTGCAGTTGTGCCATACTCTTTCCATTTTTGGATGATGGATTGAACTTGGGATATTGTTTTTTAATCTAGCTTTAAACTTCTCCACAACATTATCCCTGACCTGTCTGGTGTGTTCCTTGGTCTTCATGATACTGTTTGTTCACTAAGGTTCTCTAACAAACCTCTGAGGGCTTCACAGAACATCTGTATTTATACTGAGATACATTACACACAGGAGGACTCTGTTTACTAATAAGGTGACTTTTGAGGGCAATTGGTTCCACTAGATTTTAGTTAGGGGTATCAGAGTAAAGAGGGCTGAATACAAATGCATGCCACACTTTTCTTTGTAAAAACTGTTGAAACCCATTTATCATTTTCCTTCCCCTTCACAATTATGTGTCACTTTGTGTTGGTCTATCGCATAAAATCCCAATAAAATACATTTACGTTTTTGGTTGTAACATGACAAAATGTGGAAAATTTCAAGGGCTATGAATACTTTTTCAAGTCACTGTATCTCTGCTCAATCCTCCTGTCAGCCTCCTGTCTTTTTAAGCTCATGTTAATAAAGGTCACCTGATTGGTTGAATGTGCTGCCCCTCCTCCCATTTTGAGAGTTGCTACAGAGAGGACTACATGATGCTGACAACTTTCATACCTCTCAATGATATATACGCATAGGTGTGCACGCAGGGTATGCCAGATGTGCCTGGGCACACCCTTTTTACCCTGTGTGGCAGAGATTCCCCCTGTTTAAACCACTGATATTTCACCAAAGCCCCCTAATGGGGTTCCTAAAAAATATTGTAAAAAAATAAAAATAAAAAAAAAAGGGAGAACATGCAAACTCCATGCAGACAGCCTGCTGACCAGGATTTGAACCAAGGGTCCTGGTGCTGTAATGCAAAAGTGTTAAAGCGGTTGTATACTGCCGAAAAAAAAAAAAACCCTGCAAGACAAAGGCATAATGAGCTAGTATGCAAACAAAATCACCTCTTTTAGTACAAATCTTTACCCTTAAAATTTCCTCTCCATGTACACATCCTCTGTCCCCCACTCGATTCCAGCACAAACCTCCCCCCCCCTCTCCAAATTTCCTCTCCTAGCACAAATACCCCCCAATCATCCCTACTAGCACAAATCCCCCCCAAAGAAAAAAATTCTCTTAGCACAACCCCCCCCCCCCCCCCCCCATCGTATCACCTCCTCTAGCACAAAACCCCCAATCCCCCTCCTAGCACAAATATCCTCTCCCCCCATCCCCCCTCCTAAGACAGATCCCCCTAAATCACTACTCCCCCAAATCCCCCCCCCTCTCCAACACAAATCCACTCTTCCCCTATCACCTCACGGCGCCATCCCACCTCCCACCAAATGATAACACAGTGCCCTGGTCAGCCGCCCCTCCTACTTACCCCTTGTCCTGGCCCTATCTGCCTCTAATATGTCAACTTACTTTGTGATTCCTATTGTGATTGTATATATGTAAATATATATATATATATATATACAGTGCCTTGCGAAAGTATTTGGCCCCCTTGAACTTTTCTACCTTTTGCCACATTTCAGGCTTCAAACATAAGAATTAACAACAAGTGGGACACAATCATGAAGTGGAACGAAATTTATTGGATATTTCAAACTTTGTTAACAAATAAAAAACTGAAAAATTGGGCGTGCAAAATTATTCAGCCCCTTTACTTTCAGTGCAGCAAACTCTCTCCAGAAGTTCAGTGAGGATCTCTGAATGATCCAATGTTGACCTAAAAGATGATGATAAATAGAATCCACCTGTGTGTAATCAAGTCTCCGTATAAATGCACCTGCACTGTGATAGTCTCAGAGGTCTTTTTAAAGCGCAGAGAGCATCATTAAGAACAAGGAACACACCAGGCAGGTCCAAGATACTGTTGTGGAGAAGTTTAAAGCCGGATTTGGATACAAAAAGATTTGCCAATCTTTAAACATCCCAAGGAGCACTGTGCAAGTGATAATATTGAAATGGAAGGAGTATCAGACCACTGCAAATCTACGAAGACCTGGCCGTCCCTCTAAACTTTCAGCTCATACAAGGAGAAGACTGATCAGAGATGCAGCCAAGAGACCCATGATCACTCTGGATGAACTGCAGAGATCTACAGCTGAGGTGGGAGACTCTGTCCATAGGACAACAATCAGTCGTATACTGCACAAATCTGGCCTTTATGGAAGAGTGGCAAGAAGAAAGCCATTTCTTAAAGATATCCATAAAAAGTGTCGTTTAAAGTTTGCCACAAGCCACCTGGGAGACACACCAAACATGTGGAAGAAGGTGCTCTGGTCAGATGAAACCAAAATCGAACTTTTTGGCAACAATGCAAAACGTTATGTTTGGCGTAAAAGCAACACAGCTCATCACCCTGAACACACCATCCCCACTGTCAAACATGGTGGTGGCAGCATCATGGTTTGGGCCTGCTTTTCTTCAGCAGGGATCGGGAAGATGGTTAAAATTGATGGGAAGATGGGTGGAGCCAAATACAGGACCATTCTGGAAGAAAACCTGATGGAGTCTGCAAAAGACCTGAAACTGGGACGGAGATTTGTCTTCCAACAAGACAATGATCCAAAACATAAAGCAAAATCTACAATGGAATAGTTCACAAATAAACATATCCAGGTGTTAGAATGGCCAAGTCAAAGTCCAGACCTAAATCCATTCGAGAATCTGTGGAAAGAACTGAAAACTGCTGTTCACAAACGCTCTCCATCCAACCTCACTGAGCTCGAGCTGTTTTGCAAGGAGGAATGGGCAAAAATTTCAGTCTCTCGATGTGCAAAACTGATAGAGACATACCCCAAGCGACTTACAGCTGTAATCGCAGCAAAAGTTGGCGCTACAAAGTATTAATTTTTCAGTTTTTTATTTGTTAAAAAAGTTTGAACTATCCCATTAAATTTGTTCCACTTCATGATTGTGTCCCACTTGTTGTGTCCCACTTGTTGTTGATTCTTCACAAAAAATGACAGTTTTATTTCTTTATGTTTGAATCCTGAAATGTGGCAAAAGGTCACAAAGTTCAAGTGGGCCGAATACTTTCGCAAGGCACTGTATATATATATATATATATATATATATATATATATATATATATATATACACATACATACAAGGTGTATCACCTAGAGGCATATCCTTACTTCCCTAAATATCACACTTCTACCCCAAAAAACAAGAGCTAAGTGCGAGGGAAACTCTCTGCCTTCCACCTATGGTCTAGACCAGTGATGGCAACCCTTGGCACCCTTTAAGTTTTGGAACTGCATTTCCCATGATGCTCAACTACACTGCAGAGCGCATGAGCTTAATGGGAAATGTAGTTCCAAAACATCTAGGGTGCCAAGGTTCACCTTCACTGGTCTAGACGGTCTACCTGGCCTCTCCACCTAGTCCCTAGTCCCACTCACCCCATCCCCTCCTCCCCATCCCCCCCCCCCCCCCCAACCACCCACATCTTCCTAGGATAGTGGGGAGAAGACGAAAAAAGAGAGAGAGAAAAAAAATATATAAAAACCTCACTATAACAGAACAAGAGGCAAATCAAGAAAATGCGTAGACTATCTATAATGATTTAGGGGGAAGAGCCAGAGAGAACCAGCTATGGCTACCTCCCTGACTCTACCCTTCCCTTGCTACTCTGTGCTCTCATATCCATCCCCCTTCCCATCATCCTCTTTACCTGTTTGGGCCTAATGTGGGCATTCTGCTTCGGTGATCACTATACCAAATTACTATAAGAGGGGAAAAAAACCACTCCACTAGGTCTCCAACCAGTGAACCCTACACAAGAAAGAAAACACACCACAAAAAGCAGCAACAAGACCAAACCAAGAAATATGTGAACTATGAAATAACTATCTGACATCTCTTTGAAGGCACTCTGGGTACCTGTGCAGTATGTGTGGGTATCATTATTTCAACTCAAATCCTGGAGTGAGGACTCAACTCTTTCTGTGCCATCTCCTTATCTGCTCTGTTATCTCCTCCGATCTCCTAGCACTTTGCTGACAGCTGAGAATCAATCAGGAGTGTTTGTCTGCTGTCTGGTACCTGCTGTGCTCCATCTATATACAGTAGCTGGTGAGTTGCTCAATGCTCCCGGCTTTTCTTACAAGTCCCCAGACAGTAGGAGCAGATTTATGACTTTCAGATAGCGCAGTCTTTATAGGTAATGATACACTCTGATATCTGCAATGTACCCAGAAGTGTCATCTGCATGCACAGCCATCTGTCTCCGGGCCTTACCCCAGGATGAGAAGTTAAAGCTGAACTCCAGGTACCATTGTAATTGCTTACTAAAGCTGGTGGTTATACAAAAGTACAATTTTATGAAAATTCTTCAATTTGTTTAAAAGTATTTCAAGGTAGCTCACTGAGATAAGTAATGTACAAGGTACAGTATGCCTGCTGGAATATACACTATATTACCAAAAGTATTGGGACGCCTGCCTTTACACTCACATGAACTTTAATGGCACCCCAGTCTTAGTCGGTAGGGTTCAATATTGAGTTGGCCCACTCTTTGCAGCTATAACAGCTTCACCTCTTCTGGGATGGCTGTCCATAAGGTTTAGGAGTGTGTCTATGGGAATGTTTGACCATTCTTCCAGAAGCAAAATCGTGAGGTCAGGCACTGATTTTGGACAAGAAGGCCTGGCTCGCAGTCTCTGCTCTAATTCATCCAAAAAGTTGTTCTATTGGGCTGAAGTCAGGACTCTGTGCAGGCCAGTCAAGTTCCTCCACCAAAAAAACTCGCTGATTCTTGTCTTTATGGACCTTGCTATGTGCACTGGTCCAAATCATTTTATGGAGGGGGATTATGGTGTGGGGATGTTTTTTCAGGGGTTGGGCTTGGCCTCTTAGTTCCATTGAAGGGAACTCCTAAAGCGTCAGCATACAAAGACATTTTGGACGATTTAATGCTCCAACTTTGTGAGAACAGTTTAGGGATGGCCCCTTCCTGTTCCAACATGACTGCACACCAATGCACAAAGCAAGGTCCATAAAGACATGGGTGAGCAAGTTTGGGGTGGAGGAACTTGACTGGCCTGCACAGAGTCCTGACCTCAACCCAATAGAACACCTTTGGAATAAATTAGAGTGGAGACTGCAAGCCAGGCCTTTTCGTCCAACAATTGTGCCTGACCTCAGAAATGCGTTTCTGGAAGAATGTAAAAACATTTTCATAGACACTCAAAAACCTTGTGGACAACCTTCCCAGTAGAGTTGAAGCTGTTATAGCTGCAAAGGGTGGTCCAACTCAGTATTGAACCCTAGGGACTAAAACTGGGGTGACATTAAAGGTAAAATTGCGTGTAAAGGCAGGCGTCCCAATACTTTTGGTAATATAGTGTATCTCTATGTATCACTCCCAATACCCATTGTACCTTGATGTATTTTTATAGTATACTGTTTTTTTTCTTGTTTTCCATGTGATTAAGTATTGGAATTTAATATTTTTTATTTCCTCAGATCTTTAAAAAAAATTATTGGAAAGAAAAGTATTTCAAAATTTTGTTTGCTTTTAGCACTCAATTTTGGAATGAATGTAATTTCCTGAACGGAAAAAGCATTCACTGTTAGAAATGAAATCATTCAAGAAAAATGTTCTCGCTCCTTCAAATTTTTTTTATCACATAAATGTTCTTAAAAACCCAAATTTTGAACAAAATTCTACTAGGGTATGGCCCAACTTGGCACAATGTAAAGCTGGCCATGAATGGATGAACATTTGGTTGGTTAAAAAGGTGCTGGTCAAATTTTGATCAGTTTGTGGCTGTCGATCTTCGTCAGAAGTTGATCCTTCTGATGATTTCTGTATTCTGGAAAATTCAGAAGCAGGTGGGAGAAAACAAACACCCCCCCCCCCCCACCCCCAGCTTGGAAACCCTGACCAGACTTAGGGCTCTTTCACACAGGCGGGCCGTTCAGATCCGCCTGTCAGTTTTTTTTTTTATTTTCAGATCGGATGGGATCGGATGAGAACGGACCGACGGTCCGTTCCCATCCGATTCCCCCATAGAGATGTATGGGGAAGGGGAACCATAGAGATGTATGGGGAACACACAGCGCGGAGAACAGCTGTCATTCTCCTGCTCAGTGGGGGGATCGGCGGATCGATCCCCTGCTGAAATAAATGGCCCCTTTCACACATACGGTCTGTTCAGTTCATCAGTTCAGTTACGTCAAATGTATCAGTTTTTCATCTGTTTTTCATCCGTTTTTCATCCGTTTGTCGTCCGTTTTTATCCCTTTTTCGTCCGTTTTTCATCCGTTTTTCATCCAGTTTTCGTCCATTTTTCATCCAGTTTTCATCCGTTTTTCATCCGTTTTTTTTTTTTACATCCACTACCAATGCAAAAACAGATGAAAAATGGACCGTTTGTCCTTTTTAAATCCGTTTTTCCTTCGATCCGTTTTTTTGACGGATGAAAAAAAGGGGAACTCATCCGTTCCAAAAAACTGACATTGACGGAAGCGGATGTCAACCGATGTTAACGGATGATCATCCGTTGTCATCCATTTTTACATAGAGATGTATTGATGTCCGTTTTTCATCCGTCAACGGATGGATGAAAAACGGACAAATGGACCGTATGTGTGAAAGGGGCCTTTAACCACTTAAGCCCCGGAAGATTTTACCCCCTTCCTGACCAGGGTTTTTTTTGCGATTTTTTACTGCGTGACTTTAACGGACAATTGCGCGGTCGTGCCTAAACAAATTTGACGTCCTTTTTTTCCCACAAACAGATTTCTTTTGGTGGTATTTGATCACCTGTGCGATTTTTCGATCATGCGCTATAAACAAAAAAAGAGCGTCAATTTTGCAAAAATAACAATATTTTTCAAATTTTTTTATATGAAATTCCCCAAAAAAAAAAATGTAAAAATCTAAATTTTTTAACATTTTCGGCCAATTTGTTTTATGCTACATATGTTTGGTAAAAAAAATCGCAAAACGCGTATTTTGATTGGTTTGCGCAAAAGTTATCGCGTTTACTAGCAAAGGGAAACATTTTTGTCATTTTTGGTGTTTTTTTTTTAACGAGTAATGGCGGCGATCTGCGATTTTTTTTGCAGGACTGCGACATTGCGGCGGACAGATCGGACCCTTGACTGACATTTTTGACACTTTTGGGGTTACCAGTGACATTACTACAGTAATCAGTGCTATACATATGCACTGTTACTGTAAAAATGACACTGGCAGGGAAGGGGTTTACTGTATTGGAGAGGGAGGGGTTAAGTGTGTCCTGGGGGCGTGATTCTAACTGTGATGGGACATGTCTACTATTGTAAAAACAGAGATCAACGATTCTACATAGTAGAACCGTCTGATCTCCATTTTTTCACAGGGGAGAATGACAGGCGGCTTGTTTACATTAGCCGCCTGCCTTTCTCCCGCTCTACCGACGATCGCCGAGTGACCGGTGAACATCGGGTCCGCCGGTCACACGCACTGACTGCTTAGTGAACAAGCCGTAGTGGGCACGCGCTAGCCCGCTATTGGCTCACAAGCCGGTGACAGGCTAGTGACGTATATATACGTCACTTTGCCTGGCCGGGGCTGACCGCCGCAGTATATTTACTTGCGGCGGTCGGCAAGTGGTTAACCATCATTTACTGTTCAACTGACTGCAGTAAATCCAAAAACTAAATTTAAGCTCAGATCGCACCTCAAAGGCGTAGATACTTGGTATCGACGAGTATTTGACCAAAAGTATCAGTACTTGTACTCGCCGGTAAAAAAAAACTGTATCGGCGCAACCCTAATTACAATACTAGCTCTAAAGATGTACCTGCTAAAAGACCGCACACTTCCCCTTTAAAGAACAGAAGTGTTATGCTAATGACTGTATCATTCATCAACTTTTTTTTCTCCTTCTAATCTCTTCACCTTTTCATCAGTTTGTATTACAAAACATTACATTATCAGCCAGTGATGTTATCTGGGGGGCCCGGCAGTCTCTCCAGGGCTGCCTTGTACATGGTATCAGTGGCTGTCTCAGCAAGAAGTTACTTGCACAATTCCCATCTTCCTGTTAGGAGCCTCCAAGCCCCCCTATCATTACAATGCACACGCCACGTCTGTGCGATAGTGCTGATACTGCAGGCTGATTGCCACCGGTGACTCGGCAGCCTACAGAGCTGGCAACAAATGAGGCTGAAGCAACAACCTTCGGCACTGTGTAATGTTGGGTTTAAAGCCAGCAGGGCTCCCACATCCATCCCTGATGGGGAGAGAGGAAGAGTTCTCATTTCTCTTCCACTCTGAACATCAGTATGAAATGATATACTTGTCATTTGTTCCTAGTACTCACCATCAGGTCAGAGGATCAGAACGGTTGGTCTTATCTCTCCAAAAAAGAAAAAAGAGACAAGCCGCGGACCCTGTCTCACTGTAACTGATATCACATGACATGGAGCCTGGATCCGTTAAAGTTTGGCAACAAAGTTTAGTACATAGATGGTATCTGTAGATATGAGCTTTTAAACCGCTTTTTTCTCGGAGAGGTGATAAAGTAACGGCCTGTCGTGCTTGAGAAATAATAACTGTATCTTGAAGAGCAGCTAAGGTTTAGTAGGGGTCTCCAAACTTTCTAAACGAAAGGCAGTTTACTGTCCTTCATACTTCAAGAGGGCTGCGCTGTGGCCAGTGGGAGTAGAAAATGCCCCATTATTGGTATTATTGGAGGGGGTATTGCCCCATTATTGGTATCATGGGAAGGAATAGTGCCCCATCACTGGTATTAGTGGGAGGAGGAGTGCTCCATCATTGGTGTCAGTAGGAGGAAGAGTGCCCCACCATCAGTGTCAGTGAAAGGAATAGTCTAGTGCCCTATTGTGGGTATCCGTGACAGGAATTAGAAACCATCCTTGGTGTCAGTGAAAGGAATAGTGCCTATTGTTGGTATCCGTGACAGGAATTAGATTTAGAAACCATCCTTGGTGTCAGTGAAAGGAATATTGTCCCATTGTTGGTATCCGTGACAGGAATTAGAAACCATCCTTGGTATCAGTGAAAGGAATAGTGCCCTATTTTTGGTATCAGTGGCAGGATATATGAACCATCATTGGTGTCAGTGAAAGGAATAGTGCCCTATTTTTGGTATCAGTGGCAGGATATATGAACCATCATTGGTGTCAGTTAAAGGAATAGTGCCCTATTTGTGGTATCAGTGACAGAATATATGAACAACCATTGGTGTCAGTGAAAGGAATAGTGTAGTGCCCTATTGTTGGTATCCGTGACAGGAATTAGAAACCATCCTTGGTGTCAGTGAAAGGAATAGTGCCCTATTGTTGGTATCCGTGACATGAATTCAATTCAGAAACCATCGTTGGTGTCAGTGAAAGGAATAGTGTCCCATTGTTGGTATCCGTGACAGGAATTAGAAACCATCCTTAGTGTCAGTGAAAGGAATAGTGCCCTATTTTTGGTATCCATGACAGGAATGATAAACCATTGGTGGTGTCAGTGAAAGGAATAGTGCCCTATTTTTGGTATCAGTGGCAGGATATATGAACCATCATTGGTGTCAGTGAAAGGAATAGTGCCCTATTGTTGGTATCCATGACAGGAATGATAAACCATTGGTGGTGTCAGTGAAAGGAATAGTGCCCTATTTTTGGTATCAGTGGCAGGATATATGAACCATCATTGGTGTCAGTGAAAGGAATAGTGCCCTATTGTTGGTATCCGTGACAGGAATTATAAACCATCATTGGTGACAGTGAAAGGAATAGTGCCCTATTGTTGGTATCCGTGACATGAATTATAAACCATCGTTGGTGTCAGTGAAAGGAATAGTGCCCTATTGTTGGTATCCGTGACAGGAATTATAAACCATCGGTGGTGTCAGTGAAAGGAATAGTGCCCTGTTTTTGGTATCAGTGGCAGGATATATGAACCATCATTGGTGTCAGTGAAAGACATAGTGCCCAATTGTTGGTGTCCGTGACAGGAATTATAAACCATCGGTGGTGTCAGTGAAAGGAATAGTGCCCTATTTTCGGTATCAGTGGCAGGATATATGAACCATCATTGGTGTCAGTGAAAGGCATAGTGCCCTATTGTTGGTATCCGTGACAGGAATTATAAACCAGCGTTGGTGTCAGTGAAAGGAATAGTGTCCTATTGTTGGTATCCGTGACAGGAATTAGAAACCATCCTTGGTGTCAGTGAAAGGAATAGTGCCCTATTGTTGGTATCCGTGACATGAATTCAATTCAGAAACCATCGTTGGTGTCAGTGAAAGGAATAGTGTCCCATTGTTGGTATCCGTGACAGGAATTAGAAACCATCCTTAGTGTCAGTGAAAGGAATAGTGCCCTATTTTTGGTATCCATGACAGGAATGATAAACCATTGGTGGTGTCAGTGAAAGGAATAGTGCCCTATTTTTGGTATCAGTGGCAGGATATATGAACCATCATTGGTGTCAGTGAAAGGAATAGTGCCCTATTGTTGGTATCCATGACACGAATGATAAACCATTGGTGGTGTCAGTGAAAGGAATAGTGCCCTATTTTTGGTATCAGTGGCAGGATATATGAACCATCATTGGTGTCAGTGAAAGGAATAGTGCCCTTTTGTTGGTATCCGTGACAGGAATTATAAACCATCATTGGTGACAGTGAAAGGAATAGTGCCCTATTGTTGGTATCCGTGACAGGAATTATAAACCATCATTGGTGTCAGTGAAAGGAATAGTGCCCTTTTGTTGGTATCCGTGACAGGAATTATAAACCATCATTGGTGACAGTGAAAGGAATAGTGCCCTATTGTTGGTATCCGTGACATGAATTATAAACCATCGTTGGTGTCAGTGAAAGGAATAGTGCCCTGTTTTTGGTATCAGTGGCAGGATATATGAACCATCATTGGTGTCAGTGAAAGACATAGTGCCCAATTGTTGGTGTCCGTGACAGGAATTATAAACCATCGGTGGTGTCAGTGAAAGGAATAGTGCCCTATTTTCGGTATCAGTGGCAGGATATATGAACCATCATTGGTGTCAGTGAAAGGCATAGTGCCCTATTGTTGGTATCCGTGACAGGAATTATAAACCAGCGTTGGTGTCAGTGAAAGGAATAGTGTCCTATTGTTGGTATCCGTGACAGGAATTATAAACCATTGGTGGTGTCAGTGAAAGGAATAGTGCCCTATTTTTGGTATCAGTGGCAGGATATATGAACCATCATTGGTGTCAGTGAAAGGAATAGTGCCCTATTATTGGTATCCGTGACAGGAATTATGAACCATCATTGGTGTCAGTGGGAAGAATAGCACCTTATATCATTGTACCGGTGGGAGGAATAGTGCCCCAAGGGCCAGATAAATGCAAGCAATGGGCCACATCCGGCCCTCCAGCCGCAATATGGAGACCACTGGGCTAAACTGATGCTACAGTTTGGGTAGATATAATCAGTACTTCGGAGGCCCATGGCGGTGAGTAACTTGTATGAATCCTTTATTAGGGAATGGTATCTTCTTGACAGTTCCTAGGTTCAATAGCTAACAATAATTTATTATGGGTGGGTATACTGCCACTTGATACTCTGTATTTAGGATGAGCCAGCAGTAGAGTGGGGGGGGGGGCAGGAGTATGAAGATCAGTCACCAGATCTTGGGTAGATCAGCCAGTACTTTTCATTAAAATCTCTGCATTTTCATATTGAGTGTTTGGTTCTTATTTTTTTTTTATATATTACCATCATCTTCATCATCACCAGCCTCATAATAACTGGTGTTTTGCATACATCTTAACCATTATCCTAATAATCCTCCTCCTCTAATCATCATCCAACCTTTTTTGAAAAATCGGTACTTGTTAGGACTATTTGGGTATCGTCTTGACAGATAATGATTATTGGGTTGGGGTTTTCTGCCATAAAAGGCTGATGCATGGCAATTTAAAAGGGTTGATTTACTAAAACTGGAGAGTGCAAAATCGGGTGCAGCTCTGCATAGAAACCAATCAGCTTTCAGGTTTTTTTTTTTTTTACAAGCTGAAGTTAGAAGCTGATTGGCTGTCATGGACAGCTACACCAGATTTTGCAGCTGTATCAAAGTAAAATGTTTTTAATATTAGTTTTGGATAAAACAAAAAAAGGATTAGGACCCCCGTCATATTCTTATTGCTGTTTGTGTCCCTTCCATGGAGATTTACCCTCCCTAACCGTCCTGCCGCCAATTTTTTTCAGGCAGTGAAAGTGAGGGAAATATCAAGTTATCGCAGGAACAGATGGGACATTTTCCAGTGTGGACATCTGCTCCACTAATAACTGTCTGAAAATGGATTTCCCCCAATTTGGATATAGAGGTCTTCCCGCTTCCTATTGGGTCTATAGGACAGAACATGAAGGGAAATCTCTCCAATTGGACACAAATGACAAAAGGTTGACCAGATGGAATGGAATACCCAGCTATGGGATGTCATATTGTCATGTCCCAAATCCGCAGAATACTTGATGTCTTCTGTATGATCTGGAACTTTGGAGCCAAATTAGAAAGACTTGGCCGAACATCTTTTTTGTCTAATTTAAGCCTCGTACACATGCAACGATTGTTGGCCGGCCGATTGGCCGTCTTTTGTCCAGTGTTGTTGTGTTGGTTGAAATGTGCTCTAGACTGCACACAAATTTTCTCGGCCAACAAAAACCAACTTCAGAAGTGATGTCATGTGCTGGTTTACTTTCCGTGTGTTTTTTCTTCTCTGAGCATGCCCAGTCTGGCTCATCTGATTTTTGTCTGCCGAAACCTGTACTGACTGACGGAAAATCGGCCGTTCTGTTGACGGCCAACAAAAATTTTATAGCATGCACACCAGATTTTGTTCGGCCGAAAAGTCGGAGTCGGTTGTCGGAAGCATCATACTAACAAGCCGACAATCGGCCGATCGGACGTTGGCCGAAAATTCACGGCCAACAATCGTTGCGTGTGTACGAGGCATTAGGTCTGGAACCTTTTATTAACATTTGGGTCATGTTACTGACCCTGCCACCCAAGCCACAGCCTATGTTTACTATTAAGAACCCCCAGCCCTGGCATGCTTGCAACAGTGGAAAGTAAAATGATCCTCTGGTCAGGGGGACAAATTATGGGCTTATAACTGTGCACTTAAACCAATCTTGAACTTTGGCATGGTCAAGCTTTTATATCAATAAATTGTCTTTGCCTACAAGAGAAGATTGGCAATTACAAGTCCATGAGACCAACGTGTTTGTAAAGCTTGAGGAAAGTGCTGAGACAGCCGGGAAGTTTGAAGATAACAGAGTTATTATTAACAGATGTATTGAGTATCTAAGCAAAACATTGACTATAGACATTGTATTAACCTGAACTTCTGTCCTGCAAATAAATAACCTTGTAATGTCAGCTGAACAGGTCAGCACACACATTAAGCCCTCACCGTTTTACCGCTGTGCATATGATCTTGTGGTCCACTAACAACTGTTATGTTGTAACTGCAAAGTGTAAGGTTCTGACAACTGTTGTCAGTTCAACATATTAGAGATGAACGAAACAGTTTTAAATTGGGATGATAACATTGATGTCAATGCAGGAGAGCGAAATTAAGGTGGGTTAAAGTGAAATAGGCTTTAAATAGCTTCTGAGGGCCAGGGGAGTACCTTATCCTCAATAGTTAAGCTGAAATTTTAATCCTTATGCTGCTTGTCTAAATAAATAGGTTAGTATATTATGTAGATGGCCTCAAGATGGATAGTAGGACCAGAGCTGGACATTCCATATGTTGTAAAGAGGCTGCAAACCACCAGATACGAATCCTTAACTTGGCATGAGAAATGGCCCACACAGCGGGTGCCTTGGAGAGTAGTGACTGTACTTCCCTACTCCTTACTGTCTGTGCAATCTAAAAGGTTGGGTCTCATCTGACCTTGCTGGAAGTAATTGACTCTGTATTGGTGTACTTATAGTAGGTACTTGCCTTGTAGAGTGCCAAAACATGATCGCCTTCCAACTCCACCACTAGGCTGCGCTCACAGTGTGCTGGGCCTGAGCACACTTATGTCATCTGTACCCTTAAATACCTGAGTGGGCACAAATGCATCTAATTGTCTCCAACATTCGAGTTCCATGTTTAGGCACGGTTATTGGTCACACAGATATTCACCGTAGCCTAAGTCCAACACCCTCTCATTCAAGCAGGCCAGGGCATAGTATGCTGAACCGTGTCACAGTACAGTACGAAGTGGTCACACTAGTCGAATGAACTGGATCAAATGTGCTCATGCATAATATGTTCACCCTAGGATAAATATATTCCAGAGCTGTCCATACATGGCTCGGTTTATATTCACTCAGTCTGACAGCTGAACAAAGGTAATTGAACCAATTTACCGATCTACGCATTTACCCACTTCCTGCCCGCCCTATAGGGAATTGACAGCGGGAAGGTGGTTACATTATCCTGACGGGACGTCATATGACAGGGGGCGCGCAGAGCGGTGATCAGTGCTGTGGTGTGTCACTCTGACACACCGCATCTCCGATCTCGGTAAAGAGCCTACTGACGTAGGCTCTTTACCATGTGACCAGCTGTGTCCAATCATGGCTGGTCACATAGTAAATAGGAAGGGCCGTTGATCAGCTTTCCTCAGTTCGCGCCTGACAGGCACGAGTAGAGGAGAGCCGACCTGCGACTCTCCTGACGGGGGGGGGGCATTGCACTGGTAATCAGAGCATTGATCACCAGTGCAGACCCTTGGGGGGGGGGCACTAGAGCCACCAGGGATGCGCTCCCATGACCCCAGGGATGCCCACCCATGACCCCAGGGATGCCCACAATGGCCACCAGGAATGGCAATCAGGGCTCAGGGAGCCCGCCAGTGCCCTCCCCTTCAGTGCTGCCCACCAGTGCCCATCATTGCCATCTATCAGTGCTGCCCACCAGTGCCCATTATTGCCCCATGAGTGCCGCCCATCAGTGCCACCTATCAGTGCCCATCAGTGCCGCCTATCAGTGCCCATCAGTGCTGCATATCAGTGCCACATATTAGTGCCACCCCATCAGTGCTATTTACAAAATTTTATAACATAAACAAAAAACCTTTTTTTTTTTTTTCAAACTATTCTTTTATTTGTTTAGCAAAAAAGAAAAAACCTTGCGGTGATCAAATACCACCAAAAGAAAGCTCTATTTGTGGGAAAAAAATGACATACATTTTGTTTAAGTACAGTGTTGCATGACCGTGCAATTTTCATTCAAACTGCAACAGCACTAAAAGCTATAAATTGGCCTGGGCGGGAAGGGGGAAAAGTGCAGGGTATTGAAGTGGTTAAGGGTGATGTGGAAATCCTCCTGTGTCTTTGTATTCTGACAGCAGGACTCCCCCAGCATCAGAATACACTGCTTTATGATCAGTTACAGCAACAGTTTTTTTTTTCATTTTGGGATGACGATTTTATGTAAATTACAAAAAACTGATCAGTGTAAGCATCCCTGTCAGTAGTAAATGGTTTGTCTCATCCCTGTAATTGCTACATCTGCAGGACAGCTTGTTCTTTTGAAAAACAACATAATTATTGGCTGGATCTTTAGGTGAAAATAAAAGAAAGAAAGCTTAAAAAAAGAAAACAAATGCAGCCACATTAAAGAATTAGTAAATTGCAATATAATAAATGTCTGCCTTTGGGTTTATTACTGCTTTACATTTACTGAAGGGCAATTTAATACTTCAATAACGAAGACCTTGTGGCAACTGTTTGGGGAAGGCCCTTTTCCATTCCAGCATGACTTTGCCCCTGTACACAAAGGTAGCTCCATAAAGACAGTTTGAGGAATTTGGTGTGGAGGAACTCATGTGGCCTTCACAAATCTCTGACCTCAATTCTACTAAACATCTTCGGAATTATTTAAAATTCCAATTGCAAGTCAGGCCTTCTTATCCAACATCAGTACTTGACCTCACTAATGTTCTTTTGACTGAATGGGCACAAATTCCCACAGCTACGCTACAACATTTTGTGTAGATCCTTCCCAGAAGAGTGCTAAACATTCCCTATGGCGCTCCACACTCCATGGCTTGGCTCTTTTTCCCCAGAGCAATCAGTTTTAACATCTCAGAGGAACACCGCCACCAAAGTCCTCACTATACTAAATGTCTTCTGCAGGATCTGGAACTTCGGTGCTAACAGGACGTGTTACCTGCTAGGCACAAGACTTTATCTTGAGAAAGGCCTATGTCTAATCCGAAACGTATCAGACCAGTATTTGTTCCTGCTGGCAAACGAAGTAAAGAACAATACAATTGTGCACGTCAGGGTGCGGGGTTTCCTATGCCATGGTAAAGTTTCCCAGAAGAGTCAATTATATCCACAAAGGAGCGGTTGGGGCTACTCCACATTATTGCCCATGGTTTTGAAATGGGATGACCAACAAGCATAAATACACTATATTATCAAAAGTATTGGGACGCCCACCTTTACATATACATGATTAGAGTTGAGCGGACACCTGGATGTCCGTGTTCGGCGGGTTCGGATAAAAAAAAGTCCAGGTCCGTGTCCCGGACTTTTTTCGAACTTTACCCGGACACCGAACCCCATTGAAGTCAATGGGGACCCGAACTTTCAGGCACTAAAATGGCTCTAAAAAACCAATGGAAAGGGCTAGACTGCTGCAAATGGCAGCAAAATGTAGTTAAGAACATGGCAAGTGCTCTTAAAAAAAATTCCCCTTTAAATTTGTAATTTTTAAATAGCAGATTAGAACAGCAATCTGTAGTAAAATATAGCTGAACGCTGCACACAACAGACTGATAAAAATATATTTTTTTCTCCCTCCTCCTCAGTGGGCTCAAGTGAGGGCAAAAAGATTGTTTACTGCACCACCCCCCACACAGCAAAATCGATGTAGATCGCTAACGGACGATTGTTCTGTCCTGTGTCTCCTAATCTCTCCCTGCCTAATCTCTCCAGCCTGTCCCTAAAATGCTCAAATATCTTTCCCTGCCTACACTCCGACCTGTCCCTGCATTCTTTTCAGCACAATGTTGTTTTACCCTGTCTGTCCCTAATCAGCAGCAGCCAGCACCTTTCTGTGTGCTCTCTCCCTACACTACAGCAGACTGACGCACCGCGCTGTGTCTCTCGAGCTTATAAAGACCTGGGTCACATGCTTCAGCTGGCCAATCACAGCTACTAATACATTAGTAGGCATGGCTGTGATGGCGCACACCAGTTAAACGCTTGTTGATTGGCTGTTGAAAGCCCGCCATTAAAAGCGCACCATTACATACAAAACAGGAAATAAAATTACCGAACACGGATTTTAAACCTGAACATACAGTAATGTTTTCGGGTCCGTACCGGATAATTGGATTTTTGTTACCCGGACACGGACCTGAAAACAGTCCGTGTTCGCTCAACACTATACATAAACTTTAATGGCATCCCAGTCTTAGTCCGTAGGGTTCAATATTGAGTTGGCCCACCCTTTACAGATAACAACTTCAACTTTTCTGGGAAGGCTGTCCACAAGGTTTAGGAGTGTGTCTATGGGAATGTTTGACCGTTCTTCCAGGAACGCATTTGTAAGGCCAGGCTCACAGTATCCACTGTAATTCATCCCAAAGGTGTTCTATCAGGTTGAGGTCAGGACTCTGTGCTCATCCATGTCTTTATGGGCTTTGCTTTATGCGCTGGTCCAGAACATTTGGTGGAGGGGGGATTATGGTGTGGGGTTGTTTCTCAGGGGTTGGGCTTTACCCCCTAGTTCCAGTGAAGGGAACTCTTAAGGTGTCAGCATACCAAGACAATTTAGACAATTTCATGCTCCCAACTTTGTGGGAACAGTTTGGGGATGGCCCCTTCCTGTTCCAACAGGACTGTGCACCAGTCTGAGTGTCAGGTCACACTTATGCGATGTGGGAAGGCTGCGAATTCGCAGCCTGTTCCCGAATCGCAAACGCACCCTTGGCAGTTCACACTGCCATATGCGATACACTGGGGGTGTCAATGAAATGTTAACGACACCCCCAGTTTGATCGCATATAGCAGTGCGATCTTTACAGTTCGCACAGGATCGGATCGCACAAGTGTGAACCACTGTCCGATCCGATCCTAATGCGGCTAAAAAAAAAAGGGTCATGTGCGACTTTTGTGCGGGTGCAGTGCGAATTTAGCCATACAAAGTGGATGGCTGAATTCTCACCGCACAGCCGATCGCATGTAATGAAGGAGCAGTGCGCTCCGATATTACATGCGATCGCCGCATTCCCAAGAGTGTGAACCGGCCCTTAGTCCACAGGGTTCCATTTTTGACAATATAGTGTAGGTGGAAGGCCCCGTTCACATTGGGGCGATCCGACTTCCCGGGGAGACCTCCGAGGTCGCAGTGCGAGCAGCGCGCCGTGACCTCGGAGCGGCCGGCACGGACTTCAAAACATTGAAGTCTATGACGGTCGTTCCGGGTCGCCCTAAAGAAGCTCCGGACCCTTTTTCTAAGTCGGAGCGACTTGGGTCGCTCCTATTAGAACGGGTCCGCAGCTTCCCTATGGAAGGCGACCTACGGCGACCTGTGAGGCGACCAGGTCGCCTCACAGGTCGCCCCAGTGTGAACGGGGACTAAGGTCAGGTGTTTACAAACATTTGGCAACAGTGTGTATATGACTTTGTTTTGGTACTTTTTCAGCTTTCAAAACAATTTTAACCTATTTGCTGTATTTATTTATTTATTATGTATTATCTTTATTATTCTATCCTAGCCCTGTAGATTCTCTTGAGTAGGTAGTTGTTTTTCCACCATACATGGGGACTTCTGTTTTCAATGGGACTTCTGTTTTCTGGCAGACAGAATTGAATTGCCAGAGCAGTAGCGTACAATCATTGGAACCACATTCTGTATACTGTATTTAAAGAAGAGATAAGGCAACTACATGCTTAATATAACAGCTTTTTAAAACATTAACTCATAGCGATAAAATTATATACATCATACTGATCATGTCAACATATATTATATGTAAAAGAAACTATTTAAAGAATAATTGATTACAATTCATGACTCTAAAGTTAATGGCTGAGATCACAAGTGAGTCACAAACAGTGGTGCATATATGTGACAGTAAAAGAAAGTATTTTTTTTTTGTGGTCTGTGGTTTTCTCTAATTGCTTGTTCTGTTACAGTTGTCAAGAAATCAAAGGGCAGTCCAAGATGTTTTGAGTGTCACTAAACAAGAAGTTAGGGTAAATCTTTAATTGGGGACACCTGTCTGGTGCCTGCCAACTATTAGATGGTGGGATTCCCTTTAATTCTGGGGACATTTTCACTTAGATCCTGTTAGATACCCAGCAAAGAAGTGAGGGTAAGGCTAAATATCTGTGGATAGCTTGCTGCGTTCATATCTGCTATACCCTGCCTTTGGACGCAGCAAGACTTTGTGCCAGGCCGTGTACAAACTGGTCACTTAGCTGCTGCCGGTTTGTGCGCAACCAGAACTCCACAGACATGCCAACCCTGGATGTACTCTCTCTGCGTTCAGGGTCGGTCAGATGAGTGGTTACATGTGAACAGCAGCCAGCAAACAGATGCGCCCGTGGGCTCTACCCAGCCTTCAGGTCCTGGATGAGCCCACCAGCCCATCTGAACCTACATGTGCAAAGAAAGGGAATATTTTGGACTTCCCTGGTTGTAATCTTTGCGCCTGCATAGGAAACCCCATGCATGCACAGATAGCTGATAGAGGGAAATCAGCGTTTGCGCAGATAATGTGCTGCGAGACGCATCCGAGGGGGGAGAGTGGTAGGAGGCAGGGCAGTACAGCATGATGGGTGATGGTCCACTTTATTCTCCAATAAAAAGAACCTAGATTGTTCTAGATGTAGAATTTCCATGATAGTTAGAGTAAATAGTCTTATTGAATAAAGACATAACGCCAGGACCCATGAGTGATATAGCAGAATCCATCCACAGAAATATTTTCTAACTGCATCCTGAGGGATGAGGTGTTTGATTCCATTTATTCGATAATTATGTCTCCATGTCACCTTCCATGGTGACGAGTCTTTAGTTCTCTACGTGATGGTCAATACCAAGCCTTGGTTACATAGGTGTAGAAAGTTCATTATCTGTGACTTTTATTGGGTTTTCATAAGCGTGCTGAACTTGTTCTTCATCACTGGACCTGAAATAAATTGTAAAATTATCAGTTGAACAATATGAAGAACAAGCTCCTTACTAGATGAAAGATACTCTTCGCAGTTTAACAACAAGTCTACCTCTAGGCAAAAACTCCACCCAAACCCAATCAATCCATCAGCTGGCTATACTATTTATTTATTTATTTTTTAAAACAATCTCTTAGGGCTCTTTCACACTATCCGTCCGTTGGACGGAGTCCGTTTTTCTCAGCGGGGGATCGAGCCGCCGATCCCCCACTGAGCAGCAGGAGGACAGCTGGGTCTCCGCGCTGTGTGCGGAGACACAGCTGACAGTTCCCCATGCATCTCTATGGGGGAAATCGGATGTCAACGGACCGTCAGTCCGTTCTCACCCGATCCCATCCGATCCGATCCGCTGGACGGATGGAAAATAGGGTTTCCATCCGTCCAGATTTGACGGATCGGATCGGGTCGGATGTCAGCAGACATGTCTCCGCTGACATCCGATGCCCCATAGGAATGCATGGGGGGACCGTTCAGATCCGCCAAAAAAACGGACAGGCGGATCTGAACGGTACGCCTGTGTGAAAGGGGCCTTAGGCTCCGTTCACATTAGGTCGCTCTGACTTAGGGGGCGACCTGTGAAGTCACGTGCAGCGCGACTTCGGCGCGACTTGCATGGACTTCATAAAATGAATGTCTATGCAAGTCACTCCAGGTCACCCCGAAGTAGTACAGGACCCTCTTTCTAAGTCGGAGCGACTTGTGTCACTCCTATTAGAACCGTTCCTGTACTACACTATGGGACGCGACGGACCGCGTCTTTTCAGGCTGACCAAGTCGCGGTCCAAGTCGGATCAGTGTGAATGGGAACTTAGGCTTGGGTCACACTGCCGCGACTTGTCACATGACAAGTCGCACCCCATTAACTGCAATGGAACCGTTCTAAACGGTGCAACTGAGAAAAAGGTTCTTGCACTACTTTGGGGCAACTTCATCACGACTTGCATTGACTTCTGTTAATGAAGTCGCAAGCAAGCCACAATGAAGTCGCGTGGGAGTCACCTGGCAAAGTCACACCTTAAGTCGTGGAACTTTCCGGTCACGGCAGTGTGAACCGAGCATAAGATCTTTATTTGCTTACTTACTGTTACATGAGCCTTCACAGAGCCTGCCCGGGCAATGGTCGGCCACTGGAGCCCTGGCCTGCTGACCAATCTTGCCGCTGCTCCTTGTCAAGACATCATAACATGACCAGCACTGGATCTTCAAGACCCTGGCAGGTCTTAGAACCTCCCTCAGGCTATTATTGCTGCCTGTGCCCCCATTATGGCCAAAATTCATTCAGCGTGCAACCCTGCCAGCTCCATTTCAATTAACAAAAGTTGATTTTGTGATCAACTTTTGTTTCAGGAGCCAAATGGAAATTTTTTAGTGAAACAGCAGCTGCATTATCTCAGAAGGACTACACCAGCAAACAGGTTTATCTAAACCCATGAATAACCTATTGCAGCTTACTAGTCCTTGGATATGAAGGCTGCATTCGTTATTTCTAATATTGTCTAAGCACATTCGTCATGTATACTTGAATCTTGATGTGCTTTGTGTATTTCCTCCAGATCGCTACAATATACTCATGAGAAATGTTACCTCTGTGCAGGAGTAATAAAGACCGTTCACTGCTGGCCTCTCCCCTTGTGCAGGGTGACTGGTCTTGTCTCCGCCCCTTCTGTAGTTTTCTGCAGTCAGCATATAGTGGGGTCCCTCCAATAGCTTAGTTCTTTGCAAAGGCTAGGTAAAGCATGGTGATGAGGTGGCTGCTACTTTCACAAGGTAATAACTGGACATGCACAGGTTTTTGCTGCACGGAAAGTGGACTGGTAGGCAGGTACAGTCTTTTTTCCTCACTGCAGGTGGTGCTCATCTGCAGCAGCAATGCAGGTGGATGAGGAAGTCAAGAGGAAACTAGTTCCTCTACTTTCTCCTCAGTCACATAGAAGCAACATCTGATTGGATGCTGGAGCTCCATGTAACATTGGTGGCCATCTTGGGTCAGGCAGAGTCTATTTAACCATTTGCCGACCGCTCTATTGCGCGAAACGACGTACCTGTATGTTTCATACAATAGCCACTGGGGGCACTAATTGCCCACAGGGGGAGCCAATCAGCATGTCCGGGGGACGCAATGTTTGCTGGCCACCTGTGATCGCTCCTCCAGAAAGACAGAGCGGCGGTCTGCCTATATAAAAAAGGCAAACCACCGTTCTGTCAGAGATGAACACAGGGATCCTGTGTTCCTGCTATTTATTAACATGGATCTCTGTGTTTATCTATTGAGTCCATCCCCCCACACAGTTAGAAAGCATCCCCTAGGGACACGTTTAACCCCTTGATTGCCCCCTGTTAACCCCCCTCCCTGCCAGTTTCATTAGTACAGTGACAGTGCAGATTTTTAGCACTGATTACTGTAATAATGTCACTGGTCCCCTCAAAAGTGTCAGTTAGGTGTCCGATCTGTAAGCCGTAATGTTGCATTCCCGCTAAAAATCACTGATCACCGCCATTACTAGGAAAAAAAAATAAAAAATCTATCCCCAAGTTTGTAGATGTGATAACTTTTGTGCAAACCAGTCAATATACACTTATTGGGATTTTTTTTTTTACCAAAAATATGTGGCAGAATACATATTGGCCTAAAATTATGAAAACATTACATTTTTTTATTGGCTGTGTTTTATAACAGAAAGTAAAAAAAAATTGTTTTTTATTTTCAGAATTGTCGCTCTTTTTTGTTTATAGCATAAAAAAATTTAAAAAAGGAGAGGTGATCAAATACCACCAAAAGAAAGCTCTTTTTGTGGGGGGAAAAAAAAAAGGACTTCAATTTTATTTGGGTACAGCGTTGCATGACTGCACAATTGTCAGTTAAAGTAACGCAGTGCCGTATCGCAAAAAAATGTCCTAGTCATTAAGAGGGTAAAACCTTCTGGTCCAGAAGTGGTTAAGACCCTGGCTCCCGGGTTTGGCGTGCATTTAATGTGTGGCTAGAGTCAGGGACAGTACCTGTCACAGACTGGCTTGGCCGCATTCAGACGCTGTCTATACGCCGGCACGCCTAAGACCTACTAGTATTATTTCTAGCTGTACATCCTGTGAGTGTTACCGGTCGGGTTGTCTACCAGGCCTGTTGCGTTTTACTGAACTTCAGTTTCAATACAGAACTGTTTTCTGCAACTGGACTCCCCACAGACTTCTATCCTTTCTGGCTATTAAAGAGGAGTTCCACTCAAAAGGGTCTGTCTCCTCCCCCCCTCCGGTGCCACATTTGGCACCTTTCAGGGGGGAGCGGGTATCTGTTTTGCACCTGTTTGGCCCCCTCCTTCTCCCTCCTCTGCTTCTAGGCCAGTAAGAGAGCGCAGCGCGCTTCGCGCGTGCGCAGTAAGGACCCGCTGTTCTGCCCCCCTCCAAAAAAAATATAAATAATTAAGTCAGCAGCTGCACACACTGTAGCTGCTGACTTTTAATATTAGGACACTTACCTGTCCTGGAGTCCAGCGATGTCTGCACCACAGCCGAAGTTGCTGTCGAATGCTGTCGCCGCCGTTGCCGGTAAGGGAACCCGGCAGTGAAGCCGCCTGTCCTGGAGTCCAGCGATGTCGGCACCACAGCCGATGTTGCTGTCGAATGCTGTCGCCGCCGTTGCCAGTAAGGGAACCCGGCAGTTAAGCCATCCAGCGATGTCGGCACCACAGCCGATGTTGCTGTCGAATGCTGTCGCCGCCATTGCCAGTAAGGGAACCCGGCAGTTAAGCCATCCAGCGATGTTGGCACCACAGCCGATGTTGCTGTCGAATGCTGTCGCCGCCATTGCCAGTAAGGGAACCCGGCAGTTAAGCCATCCAGCGATGTCGGCACCACAGCCGAGGTTGCTGTTGAATGCTGTCGCCGCCGTTGCCGGTAAGGGAACCCGGCAGTGAAGCCGCCTGTCCTGGAGTCCAGCGATGTCGGCACCACAGCCGATGTTGCTGTCGAATGCTGTCGCCGCCGTTGCCGGTAAGGGAACCCGGCAGTGAAGCTATCCAGCGATGTCGGCACCACAGCCGATGTTGCTGTTGAATGCTGTCGCCGCCATTGCCAGTAAGGGAACCCGGCAGTTAAGCCATCCAGCGATGTCGGCACCACAGCCGAGGTTGCTGTTGAATGCTGTCGCCGCCGTTGCCGGTAAGGGAACCTGACAGTGAAGCCTTACGCAAAGGCGGCGACAGCATTCAACAGCAACATCGGCTGTGGTGCCGACATCGCTGGACTCCAGGACAGGCGGCTTCACTGCCGGGTTCCCTTACCGGCAACGGCGGCGACAGCAACATCGGCTGTGGTGCCGACATCGCTGGACTCCAGGACAGGTAAGTGTCATAATTTTTAAAGTCAACAGCTACAGTGTGTGCAGCTGCTGACGTAATTTTTTTTTTTTGTGGGGGGGGGGGGGGGGGGGGGGGGAGAACACAGATTTAAGGAATCGTTTAAATGGAAGTTATTGTGCCCGCAGTTCCGCTTTACCATACAGGAAAAGATTTCCACACTTACCTTGTAACATAGCGCCCAGTGCTGCCATTGAGAATAGCCCCATCATCACATTTTCCCATAGAGAATGACTCTACGTTAGTCCTAGAGGAAAGCAAAATACACATTCAGAACAAAAGGACTTCCATCTGCAGAAGACATCGGATGACAAAGGACTTCCCAGTGCTTGATAGTGGTTTAAATCAAATTTATATTAATAGTATTTTAATATTAAATGTTTTTTGAATATTTAAAGTGGAACTCCAGCAAAAACGTTCTATTGTTCTGGCAACCCAAACAGTCCTGTCTGGCAGGGAAAGACACACACACACACACACAGTGACTGGACAGTGAATGCAGCAGGCTAATAAGTCCATCTCCCTGTCACTCTGCTCTCTCTTCCTATCAGCATGCTTCATGCACTGCAGCACACTTGAATGTCTCTCCTGGTACAGCTTTTCCCTCTCCAAGTCTGAGCTCTACTGTACAGGGACTGCAACAGGCTGATATCAGGTCAAATTTAGGCACTTACACTGCTTGCATGAAAAATAAAATACACCCTGCTGCTTTATTGGCATCCCAGTCTTAGTCCATAGGGTTCAGTATTGAGTTGGCCCACCCTTTGCAGCTATAACAGCTTCAACACTTCTGGGAAGGCTGTCCACAAGGTTTAGGAGTGTGTCTATGGGAATGTTTGACCATTCTTCCAGAAGCAAATTTTTGAGGTTAGGCACTGATGTTGGACGAGAAGACCTTCCTTTTTGTACTGGTCCAAATCATTTGGTGGAGGGGGGATTATGGTGTTGGGTTGTTTTTCAGGGGTTGGGCTTGGCCCCTTCGTTCCAGTGAAGGGAAATCTTAAGGCATCAGCATACCAAGACATTTTGGACAATTTCATGCTCCCAAGTTCCTGGGAAGAGTTTGGGGATGGCCCTTCCTGTTCCAACATGACTGCGCACCAGTGCACAAAGCAAGGTCCACAAAGACATGGATGAGCAAGTTTGGGGTGGAGGAACTTGACTGGTCTGCACAGAGTCCTGACCTCAACCCGATAGAACACCTTTGGGATGAATTAGAGCGGACACTGTGAGCCAGGCCTTCTCGTCCACATCAGTGCCTGGCCTCACAAATGCGCTTCTGAAGGAATGGTCAAACATTCCCATAGACACTACTAATCCTTGCTGACAGCCTTCCCAGAAGAGTTGAAGCTGTTATAGCTGCAAATGGTGGGCCAACTCAATATTGAACCCTACCTACTAATACTGAGAAGCCATTAAAATATATGTGCATGTAAAGGCGGGCGTCCCAATACTTTTGATAATATAGTGTACATTGAGTAAAGGAGTGTAGTAACATGGGACTGTACATTTTACAGAGGGACTCTGTATATTTTTCTTAGCTGCACACAGTGTACGGCTCATCTCTACATTGGGGTTCCACCATAATGTTGGCTTTCACATGATTCATTATCTACCCTAGGGGCTTGTTTACATTAGCGGTGGGGGGGGGGGGCATAAAACCATGTGGTTGAGCTGCGTTTTTTGCTGCCATCAACTATTTCCCTTTATCTGCAAAGGCAGCGGCTCTGAGTGTACACATGCCATGGCAGGAATTTTACCCCTGTTGTGCTCGGCGGACACCACTGCCTGCTGAATGCAACCCATTACCATGAAAGGGCTGCGCTGCAACTGGTATGGTGCCAGCGGTCTATCAGATTACCGATACCCATCAGATTGTGTAAGAGAAGAACAAAAAATACTTCCTGCGCATGCGCTATGCGTTCCAACATGCATTCCACACACTTCATGATCTGATGGGGAGCGGTAATCTGATAGAACACCCATGCGGACATCTTACTACACCCAGCTACATCTTGATTTTCAGAATAATTTTAGCAATAAAGTGAGCGTATATAAATACAGTATATTGATATCTGTGATGCTGTTTGGATGTTTCATTTTGAAAGCATAAAGCTTTAGCGCTGAGCAAGTGCGGGGTGTGGATGCGCCACACAGCATCATTGGTTGTTATGGTGTAGGCAGCTGCCGGTGTTCTATCAGATTACCGCTCCCCATCAGATCATGAAGTGTTTAGAACGCATAGTGCCATGGAACGCATGTTGGAATGCATAGCGCATGCGCAGCAAGTATTTTTTGGTCGGAACATCGCTGCTATTAAACGATCTGACGGGTAGCGGTAATCTGATAGAACACTGGCAGCTGCCTGCACCATAACAACCAATGATGCTGTGTGGCCCATCCAGTGGCGGCTGGTGTATACGGGGCGCAGGGGCGCTGCCCCCCCATCCATGCGTCCGGCCCCCTACTCTACATGTGGGGCACCAGATGCATGGAGTTCAATGGGACTTTTTTTTTTTTTTAGCCATTTGATTAGAGCCAGAGGCTCTCACAGGCTAAAAAAAAGGGTGGGCTCGGGGCGCAGAGCAGTGCGCCCTGAGCCCACCCAGTTGTGTGAAAATAGCGAATGAAAATTCGCTATTGTCACATGGATCCTCCTCCTGGCCAATCAGGAAGCGGGTTCTGAGACCCGTTTCCTAATTGGCTGAAAGGAGAAGCCATGATAAAGGAAAAGGAATTGGCAGCACTCCAGGTTGAGTCAAAATCCAGATTTATTGACTGGACATCCAAATATGACAATCCTGACAAGGTAGACGCGTTTCACACACTGACTGTGTGCTTAATCATTATTGATTAATTAGTAATGATTAAGCACACAGTCAGTGTGTGAAACGCGTCTACCTTGTAACGATTGTCATATTTGGATGTCCAGTCATTAAATCTGGATTTTGACTCAACCTGGAGTGCTGCCAATTCCCTTTACTTTAACAAGTTTCCACGGAGGCGAGCCGGGGCATGCACCGGTGTGAGTCATCAGGCAATTACACCACCTTGAGCAGTGAGCTCTTGTCTCTTCAAGGAGAAGCCATGCCATTGGGCATGGAGGAGGAGGGAGGAAACGCAGAAGCCACCGCCGCTGTCACCGCCGCTGATGTCCAGGCAGGGTGAGTGATCCTGTTCTGGGGGCCCTGTCCTGTCCTGGGGGTTCTGTCCTGGTCCGGGGGTATGCAGCCTGGTGTGGGTCTGGGGGGGGGTGTATGGTGCGGTCCGTCTGCCGCCCCCCCCCGCCCATGGAGCACCAGCCACCACTGGGCCCATCCACCAGCACCCTAGCAACCAGCCCTATTACACTGCTTTGTATACACATGGAGTGTTCGTTGTAGTCCCAGTGCTGACCCCCCCCCCCGCCCCCCCCAAGAGTTCCCTGGGACGGTCACCTCACTTTTCCTCTGGATAAGCATAAAAGTCAGATAAATAGTATTTTTAAAAAGGCGGCCAACAATGGCTTCCTCTTTTTTGTTTGGGCAGTAAGCTACTTCAATGATCTGTGGTCCGTGAATTTCTTTCCACCCACCAAGCTGTCCTCTGCCCTCGGTTGGCATACAGATTAGTCATGTGTGTTATTGAATATTCATTCACAGACCGAGGCCAGCAAGTGAAGACAGACAGGAGTTGTGGTGAGGGTGGGGTGTGTTGGTATACATGTATACCTTACATTACACAATCCTTTCTCTTCCACTAAGTAAACTATGCATGGCTCACAAAAGACTTTGTTTTTCTATGTTGCAAGCAATTAAGCAGAAAAGAGCACTCCTTATAAAATGCATTGATACTGAATAATACGACGCTCTGCCTGTACAAACATTTGGAGTTTGTTAATCTATCCAAATAATTGGGCTGTCTTACGTTAAAATGTATAAAAAAAAAAAAAAGAAAAAAAAATGAAAAGCAAAACTCCATTTAAAAGTCAATTGCCTTTCAATCACTTAAAGCCTAACTCCACTTTTGTTGAGAAAAAAAAAAAAAAAAAAGCCATTCCCCTCTGGGTGATCTCTGTACATTGCAAGGATTTTAACAAAATTTGTTGCAGGTGTGCTGTAGCGCAAGAAGCATGCTGATAGGAGGGGAGAGATGAGCTCATTGGTCTTCTGCTTCTCTTTTAACTGAGGGAGACCTGTAAGTGCTACTTAACTGCTGCTGCAAAAAAAGAATCAGGTCTCCTGATTTACCAGACAGGACTGTGCTGGGTAGCAGAGCTGTGTATATCTTAGGAATGCATGGACAGAGATACAACACTATGCAGGTAAAACATGTATGTATTTTATTTGTGCATGAAGTGGTTTAGTGTTTGGTGGTGTTGGTTTAGTCTCAATTTCAGATAACTTACTTCGATCTTTTGTTCCAATATATGTTGACCACGTAGAGGACGAGGACAAGGAAAAGGAAAACTGTCATTGCTATAAGGCCGGTGCCCCACTGAGGAATCTTTCTCACCTCTTTATTTCCTCCTGTAAAACAACCATTTACAGGCTGTTAGAGTATTTCAGGCAATCATGAAAACAGCATGTGCAAACTTTGCACAGGCACCAGGAATTACTCATTACTCACTATGGACAGCAGATGGCCTCATGTTTTCTTTCCTTCCGGGTAATATTACTCCTAACAGCTAGACATGAACTCAGGACCATTCTAATCATTGCTATTATGGTCTTTTTGAGACACCCATGCCCAAAGTGAGGCTTGGTTTGTGCTTATTAGTCACTCGTCATTCCGGTCCGTAGGATGGTGACTATTGTGCCGAATAAATTCTGGCACCTGCGCACCAGGTGACGTCTTTGAGGACGAAACGTGTCGCGTTGCCTATAATTCAGGCCATTGCATTCTGATATTCCATGCTGGATGTTGTTACAAGTGCTTGTTTCTTGGATAGGATTGGCGGTCCCATCGTGGATTCACGTTTGGAAATCTTCAGAGTTGCTTTAACCACTTGCCGATCAGCCGCCGTAGTTTTACTGCGGCAGGTCGGCTCTGTCCGGTGAAACAACGTACAGTGGGTACGGAAAGTATTCAGACCCCCTTAAATTTTTCACTCTTTGTTATATTGCAGCCATTTGCTAAAATCATTTAAGTTCATTCTTCTTCCTCATGAATGTACACATAGCACCCCATACTGACAGAAAAACACAGAATTGTTGACATTGTTGCAGATTTATTAAAAAAGAAAAACTGAAATATCACATGGTCCTAAGTATTCAGACCCTTTGCTGTGACACTCATATATTTAACTCAGGTGCTTTCCATTTCTTCTGATCATCCTTGAGATGGTTCTATACCTTCATTTGAGTCCAGCTGTGTTTGATTATACTGATTGGACTTGATTAGGAAAGCCACACACCTGTCTATATAAGACCTTCCAGATCACAATGCATGTCAGAGCAAATGAGAATCATGAGGTCAAAGGAACTGCTTGAAGAGCTCAGAGACAGAATTGTGGCAAGGCACAAATGTGGCCAAGGTTACAAAAAGATTTCTGCTGCACTTAAGGTTCCTAAGAGCACAGTGGCCTCCATAATCCTCAAATGGAAGACGTTTGGGACGACCAGAACCCTTCCTAGAGCTGGCCGTCCGGCCAAACTGAGCTATCGGGGGAGAAGAGCCTTGGTGAGAGAGGTAAAGAAGAACCCAAAGATCACTGTGGCTGAGCTCCAGAGATGCAGTCAGGAGATGGGAGGAAGTTGTAGAAAGTCAACCATCACTGCAGCCCTCCACCAGTCGGGGCTTTATGGCAGAGTGGCCCGACGGAAGGCTCTCCTCAGTGTAAGACACATGAAAGCCTGCATGGAGTTTGCTAAAAAACACCTGAAGGACTCCAAGATGGTGAGAAATAACATTCTCTGGTCTGATGAGACCAAAATAGAACTTTTTGGCCTTAATTCTAAGCGGTATGTGTGGAGAAAACCAGGCACTGCTCATCACCTGTCCTATACAGTCCCAACAGTGAAGCATGGTGGTGGCAGCATCATGCTGTGGGGGTGTTTTTCAGCTGCAGGGACAGGACGACTGGTTGCAATCGAGGGAAAGATGAATGCGGCCAAGTACAGGGATATCCTGGACAAAAACCTTCTCCAGAGTGCTCTGGACCTCAGACTGGGCCGAAGGTTTACCTTCCAACAAGACAATGACCCTAAGCACACAGCTAAAATAACGAAGGAGTGGCTTCACAACAACTCCGTGACTGTTCTTGAATGGCCCAGCCAGAGCCCTGACTTAAACCCAATTGAGCATCTCTGGAGAGACCTAAAAATGGCTGTCCACCAACGTTTACCATCCAACCTGACAGAACTGGAGAGGATCTGCAAGGAGGAATGGCAGAGGATCCCCAAATCCAGGTGTGAAAGACTTGTTGCATCTTTCCCAAAAAGACTCCTGGCTGTATTAGATCAAAAGGGGGCTTCTACTAAATACTGAGCAAAGGGTCTGAATACTTAGGACCATGTGATATTTCAGTTTTTCTTTTTTAATAAATCTGCAACAATGTCAACAATTCTGTGTTTTTCTGTCAGTATGGGGTGCTATGTGTACATTCATGAGGAAGAAGAATGAACCTAAATGATTTTTGCAAATGGCTGCAATATAACAAAGAGTGAAAAATTTAAGGGGTTCTGAATACTTTCCGTACCCACTGTACCTGTACGTCGCTTAGGGGGGACCGTTAATGGGGGCATGCATGTGCGCCCATTGTCCACAGGGGGAGCCAATCAGCGGGTCCGGCAGCCGCGATTACCGCCGGGCACCCTCGATTGCTCCCCATGGAGACAGAACACGGCAGACTGCTGTTCTGTCAGTTATGAACACAGGGATCCGGTGTTCCTCTTATTTAAGTACACAGGTCTCTGTGTTCATGCAATAAGCCCATGCCCTCCACAGTTAGAAAGCATCCCCCGAGACACATTTAACCCTTTGATCGCCACTGGTGTTAACCCCTTCCCTGCCAGTCGGCCACCCATGATCGCTCCTTCAGAGGAACAGAGTGGCGGTCTGCCGTTGTAAACACAGCAGACCACTGTTCTGTCAGTAATGAACACAGGGATCCAGTGTTACTCCTATTTAGGAACACAGTTCTCTGTGTTCATTCAGCAAGCCCATACCCCACACAGTTAGAAAGCACCCCCTAGGGACACATTTAACCCTTTGATCGGCCTAGGTGTTAACCCCTTCCCTGCCAGTGTCATTATTACAGTAACAGTGCATATTTTAGCACTTATTACTGTAGTAATGTCACTGGTCCCCCCAAAGTGTCTAAAATGTCAGTTAGGGGTCCGATCTGTCCGCCGCAATGTCGCAGTAAAAAAAAAAAAAAAAAAATCACAACGCAGTGCCATATCGGAAAAATTGGCCTGGTCTTTAGGGGGGTAAAACCTTACCGTTCATAAGCGGTTAAAACATCATCTCTGGATACACCCAAGTGTTGCTGACTGAGTGTGATGGGTATCGGAGTCCACGCTCTCTGGTAAGCAGCTTATCCTCAGAATGGAGGACAGTCACATAGTGGTGATGGAAGCACGGACGGTGCACCGGGATTTTTATCTTCCCATTTCTGTGGACTTTTTTTTATCATTATTATTTAATATTGGCCCTTTTGCACTTCATATCTTACCAGATATTGTTTGATATATTTATATTTATGTTTGTTTAGCGCTGACTTTTTTCACTATATACTTTAATTGACAGGTTTTGTCCATTGTAATGCGAGCGGCTGTATACACATAGGAGTTAGACCTACTCACCTTAGGCACCCAATACCGGCTTATATACCTATGCAAGAATCAAGATGATTTGTGGACCAATGTGGCGCTCATAGGCACCCTGTGCGGACGCCATCTTTCTTCCTTTACCACCTTACCCAGCGAACTATGTGTATTGGAAACCTGGCATTCCTCCCTTTCGGTATACTTACCGTTTTAACTTACAGCCCATCTCTCTCTCTATACGAGGACTCCTTTTGGTAGGTACTACTACTCAGTAATTATGATATTCTATACGCAAACATGTTTCTTTCTAAGCATATTTTTACCTACACAACACTAAAAGAAAAATTTATTTTTATAGGCACAATTAGTGTTTTGAACTTTGGTTGACCCCCGAAGAAGGGTACTATACCCGAAACGCGTAGGGTCCTGTCCGTTTCTCTTCACCAGCTGTACCTAGGAGTCTTCTGTGCTGAGGATGGTCTGTCTTTGCATGCAATTTTAATCTGTGATGTATACCCAGTTGTAAACCGTTTGGAACATGCATCTACTGTATAATTATGTTTTATGTTTTCTTTTTTGTATAAATAAAGTTTGATCTTTTTATTACCTTGTTGTATACCTCTTTTCAGTGCTTAGTGGCATTCACAGTCCCCAAAAAAAAATAAATAAAAAAAAAAAATCGGGGGTACCCTCCTTGTCTCTACCAATATACAAGTAGATTTTCTTTTCCTGCATTCACATGACCAGCACTGAAGGGAGTCTTCAGCAGTATTTGCCCCAAGAAAACTATGTATATCATCCCTTTTAATTATTCTTTATGTATCCATCCAAGCAAGAAAGGAATAAAACTTAACAAGCGTAAACATCCACATTCAACTACTTAGGGAACAATGATACCTTTGTCTGCCTTGTTACACAACAGATTCTGTTCAGAGACTCCAGTTCCAAACGTCTGCAGAAATTTTTTTCTACGTTTATATACAAGATCAAATTTCAGGTGAATCCTCTCCAAACTCTCCTAGTTCAGATAGGAGGTCGCAGGAATCTCTTGTTGGCCATAGATGGAACATTTTTTCAGAGTAGAGATTTCAGAGCCCAGAGTATTTTCATCTAAACTGGCTATACACAGCTTGAGTTTTGGCCGATTCCCATTGAATGGTCATGGTTGGCTTTGTCTGCAATCAACTCACTTAAAAACCTGAAGGAGCTGGGTGGAAAATTGTCAGCTGAACAGTGACTTCATCTCAAAGGACATCAGACTGGGCGACTGGGCATGGGGAAAAAAATGTAAGTTCTGCTCCAAAACTTTCTGCTCTCCCTTTGCTAAAAGAATGAGAGTGCTGCGGAAACTGGGCAAGTCCAATAAAGCGGTCATAAAAGCCAACACGTTTCAGAGGCTCAACACTCCCCCTTCATCAGGGCTTAGATGCTGACAATAAACAGGAAGAATATTGGACAACAAGTTCTAACAAAAAATATATATTTATGTTTATACTGAACGCCACCGCTTACACAGTTTCTGTGGTGCTCTCATTGCCTCTACATTTCTTTGAGTAGATAGATTCATTGAAGGGTACAATATACTAGGTATATTTCCCTCTGAAGACATCTAGCCAATGACAAAACGCGTTAGTGGAACGCACGTCGTTACATCACATGAGCTTGGTGGTAGCTCGCACATGTGACAGCATTTTATCCAATTTTACTTGTTTTATTTGCTTCTGCTTACACTTGGACCCTTGTAATGGCTTATTTGGATATTGTGCAATAAAAATACTTGTTGAAAAACGTTACTGCGCTATCTGGACCTTCCCTTTCTTTTATACATCCCTGGTTGGAGGTGGATGACAGGAGGAGCGTTGCTGTAGGAGAAGGTGTCTATCTGGAGGGAACGTATCCTGGCCCTGGAGGTCACCAAAGCCCTTATGGTCTTAGTGTCGTAAGGCACATAGGACCCATATGATCTGGTGAGTGTGAAATTCTTCTATTTGTCACGGTGGAGCACAAGGAGTGACACTAGGGATAGAGTGGAAAACCTATCACGGAGCACCAAGCACTATTTACTGTGCACTTTATTTTGAACTTTCACCATTAAGAAGTCACATTGTAATACATTTTTTTGCACATGAACTTTAAGAAAATTTTATGAGGGTATTTATGCACCTCGTGCACTGTATCATTTCCGTTAGTAATCTATTATAATTATATTCATTATATTTATTATAATTCTTGCATTTATATATTTAAGGTGTATCTATTTTTATATACCAATTGTAATAGATCACGGGGGTTGCTTACACCATATATGCACTTTAATAATTTTTGAATATTTTTAACAGTGTTAGAACTGTTTCCTTTATTAATATTTTTTATTCAAGCAAGCGCTATAGGTAATCCTATACAAGCAGATTACTTCACATTTGAGATAGATTCATACCAGATGCGGTGGGACTGTGTTGTCCCCAGGGGTTCTTTTCTCAGAGAATAGGTGCAGGAACTCCTCCTTTCTGGGTCACCCCTTGACTCCGCCCCCTACCCACCTCAGAGCACCATTCCTTGGGTCCACCCCTTGCCCACCTCCCAGTACAACCACTTTTTTAGAGAATACAGAACCAAGTATTATTTGTATAGAAGCAGAGGGCCTGAGTCAGAGGTGGTGGCACTGAGTTCCACCAAGTTCCAGCTGAAAAATACCCTGGTTGTCCCACCCCATGGACAATGCAAAATGCCTGGTCTTTGATGTGCCCGGTTCATACCACTGCATTGTGTGCAGGTATGATGTGCTGAATAAGTTACTGCATGCTGTACTTTTTTCAGCGCAAGTGTGCTGAGAGGCAATCCGCTGCCTTGCGCCACACGCTGAACTTTATAAAATGTCTGTGTGACATCTCAATAAAGTTTGTTTTAAAAAAAGCAAACTGTGTTCTGCTGAGCTTTGCACATCGTCATAGCTCTGATCTCGGTCAGATCGCACAGCGGACCAGCTATACTGCAATGCAGGGACTGGCGTGAACCAGCCCATTGGGTTTGTTCACATGGGTGGCCTGGGGGTGGTAAAAGAGGGGGGGGGGGGTCTTACTGCCCACTGACCAACCACCTAAAGAAGGGCATGCAGCCGCTCAGGGATGTACACATGGGGTGGCAAAAATGTAACAGCCCATTTAAGTGTGTAAGGTTGCGTCAAAACCGCATAAAATGTACATGGTTGTGCGGCATTTAATGGGTTAAAACATCCTTACTGCCTCTGAAAAGTGATCTCCTGTGGATTGCTTTTCACCCCTAGCAAGTGGTTTTGGTTGTATGGATGAGCCCTATGACTACTCTGGAGACCTCCTGGAATACCCCAACTGGAATCTACCTGCCTCCAAAATTCAGAGCTACCGTTCTCATTCTGGGTCCAGTGCTCCTTTACCATACAACCTGCTGTCCATCACTAATGCCTCGTACACACGCATCGATTATTGGCCGGGAATTTTCGGCCAGCGTCCGATTGGCCGATTTTCGGCTTGTTAGTATGATACTTTCGACAACCGACTCCGACTTTTCGGCCGAATAAAATCTGGTGTGCAGGCTATAAAATTTTTGTTGGCCGTCCACACAACGGCCGATTTTCCGTCAGTCAGTACAGATTTTAAGAAAGGAGGTAAAGGTATACTTTGTGATGACAACCTCTTATTTAAAACAACTGTGATTCGTTTTTTTCTTAATTATTGGTTCTCCTTCCTCCTTAATATTTTTTTTCAGCCTTTGGTTAGATAAGTTTTAGCGCAAAATTATTTAAAATGGCAAAAATTATTTAGTACAAGAAACCAGCTGTTGACATGTAAAACAGACAAGATGCAGTCTAATGAAAGTTGTAAAATAAACTTTTCTGCTGTAATTAAACAGGAATAGAATAATTGCCTATGATCTACCTACATAGGACTTACCTGACTGGCAGGAAACGTGTCCTAGGGACAGCAGTAGGAGAAGGGTGAGCTTTAGGGACAGCATGGTCTTCCAGAACGTACCGTCTCCAATGTGAATAGGGAACTCAGAATCACATCAATACAAAACTCGGAAACCAGGAAGAATTCCAGAGCAGTTAATGGTAAACCTGCCTGCAATTTGGGAACACCTCTTACCTCTTGGCTTTTGGGAGGGGCCTGGCACCCGTCTCTGTAGATAGTTTAGCAATAACAGGTAAAAGGAAATAAATGGCTGGATTAAGACTAAACCAGCTGAACAACTGAGGACACAACATAACCTTATTAGATGAAGCCTCCATTGTTATTATTGTAATGCAGTCAGGTTGCTTAAAACATTAGAAATGTGGGTGTATTTTTTATATTTTTATTATGTGTGCTATAACTGGGGTTATTAGATCCTGTGCTGCTGGCATGCTGGAGAGCTAAAACATTGCTCAGCACATGTGCACATCAACAACGCTCATGCTCCCCAGGTGGGGTTGATGATGATAATTGATAATTCTGTCTTTGCTGCAACAAAATCCCCAACAGCATTGTCAGTCCTGTACAGTCCTTCTCTGCTGGAGTACAGAACACCTCCTCATCTTCGTAACATAAGGGGAAGGTGTTCTGTAGTCCAGTATTGAAGCAGGGCTGATAACATTGCTTATTTGTAAGAGGGCAGAAGGATGTTGTCTTTGCTGCAACAAAATCCCCAACAGCGTTGTCAGTCCTGTACAGTCCTTCTCTGCTGGAGTACAGATCACCTCCTCATCTTCGTAACATAAGGGGAAGGCAGGGCTTTTTTTCAGCGGGAATGCGGGGGAACGCAGTTCCGGCACCTCTAGCACTGAATGCATGAAATGACAAGGGGTGTTGAGGTGTGCTTGAGGATGTTGTTGCTGGGGTTCATTTGTTGCTGGGAAGGATCTACTATAGAGGGAGGAGTCAACTGTTGGCTGCTGGAGGGTCTATTGATGCTGGCTTCTAGGAGATCTATTGTTGCTGGAGGGGTCTATTAATGCTGTAATGGGTCCATTGTTGCTTGGGGGGTACTTTGCTGTGGGGGGGGGTCTTTTGTTGCTGGGAAAAAACTATTGTCGAAAGGGGGGTGTATTGTTGCTGGATGCAGGGGATATATTTCATGGCTTATCAATAAAAAATTCCATAAAATTACTACAAAATGATGCTTGGTGGATATAGGGCGTAATCAAGGGATGGTGCTCAGAGGTTGGTAGGGGTGGAGACAAGGGGTGGCTTGAACGGGGAGTTCCTGCATCTTTTCTCTGAGAAAAAAAGCCCTGGGGGAAGGTGTTCTGTAGTCCAGCACTGAGGGCAGAAGGCAGAAGGGACAATGGCCCTGGGCCCGCTGACCGAGGGTGGTCCCCTCTGTATAAAAATATTATGAAAAAAAATATGAAAAATTATATAAAATAATAAAAAAATGTATAATAATAAAAATGACTTTCTTTTATTAAATGTATCTTGCGTCATAAGATTTTGCCAGCCATCAACTATAAAAGTTTTTACTCTGGACTGGTATATTGTGTCGTTTTTTAAAAACAAATTTTGGCAGCTTAACCACTTTCAGACCGCCCGTCGCAGTTTTACGTCTTTAATTTGACGTTAAATACCGAGGTTATGGCAGCAGATAGCAAACCATACATAGAACTCTATTACTGGGGGGGGGGGGGGGGGGGGGGTATGTGTGTGCACGCATGAGGTTGTTTCATGCATTTTAAAAATGTGTGATTGTCATTGAGAATTTAAACCAACTCTGTGTATGCAGGCCCCCCCTGAACCTAAAGGGCCACAGCCCCCCCCCCCCCCCCCCAACCTAAAGGGCCTAAAGTTCTAAATCTGGCTCTAAAGCCTCGTACACACGCATCGATTATTGGCCGGGAATTTTTCGGCCAACGTCCGATCGGCCAATTTTCGGCTTGTTAGTATGATGCTTCTGACAACCGACCCGGACTTTTCGGCCAAAAAAAATCTGGTGTGCAGGCTATAAAATTTTTGTTGGCCGTCAACACAACGGCCGATTTTCCGTCAGTCAGTACAGATTTCGGCAGACAAAAATCTGATGAGCAAGACTGGGCATGCTCAGAGAAGAAAAAACACACGGAAAGTAAACCATCACATGACATCACTTCTGAAGTAGATTTTTGTTGGCCGAGAAAAGTCGGACGATCGGTCGGCCGATAATCGTTGCGTGTGTATGAGGCATTAGGCTGGCCATAGTTGGTTCAAATCTCAGTAGGAACCAGTCGGAATTCAAACCATTATTAGGCAGGCTGAATGTACCAAGTGGATTGATCAATCACCTTGGGTACAACCAGCCTGCCGGAATCACTTGCGATTATCGCAAGCAGCTGCTATAGCCACTAGTGATAATCATTGTCTTCTCCCAGCGTGGAGAAGACAATTGCTCAGCAGGAGGGATTCCCCTGTCAATAATGTCTGTCTGAAATCTGCACCATCTATGGCCAGCCTAAACGTGGTGTCCAACCGAACAGGAAGTTAGGAACCCAATGGATTTCCAGAAGATCAATAGGTATTTCTCAGTGTTTGCATCATTTCATAATTCTTCTTGGCTGGCAGAGAAAAAATATATTAAAGAGGTTGTAAACCCCATCTGTAAGTTGTACCTATAGGTAAGCCTATAATAAGGCTTACCTATAGGTACTGTAAATATCTCCTAAACATGCACCCTTTAGGAGATCTTTACTTTTCTTGCAG
This sequence comes from Pelophylax lessonae, assembly GCF_965119305.1. Taxonomy (NCBI): domain Eukaryota; kingdom Metazoa; phylum Chordata; class Amphibia; order Anura; family Ranidae; genus Pelophylax; species Pelophylax lessonae. The sequence goes on along the minus strand of NC_138775.1, from coordinate 250,341,990 downwards.
CCGATGATGTCATCGGCGCATGCGCTCTGAAGGAAAGGCCACCCGTGCTATTCCTTTAGAGCCCTGTGCCGTGAACGGCGGCTCCCACGTGCATGCGCGGGAGTGATGTCATTGCTCCTCCGGCCAATAAGATGGCTGGAAGATGAGAACCAAATGTCGGCTGTGTCACTGCTGTGCGGCGGCACTGTGGGGGCTTTGTTCTAAGGTAAGTATTTCATAATGAGCTAGTATGCGATGCATACTAGCTCATTATGTCTTTGTCTAACAGGTTTTTTTTTGTTTTATTGTTTTTCACTTTTTTTTTTTTGAGTTTACAACCTCTTTAATACCAGATTGGAGGGGAGGCACAGTGCTTGAGGCATGCGATTGAGTGCAAAACAGCGATGTACAGTGGGTACGGAAAGTATTCAGACCCCCTTAAATTTTTCACTCTTTGTTATATTGCAGCCATTTGCAAAAATCATTTAAGTTCATTCTTCTTCCTCATGAATGTACACACAGCTCCCCATACTGACAGAAAAACACAGAATTGTTGACATTGTTGCAGATTTATTAAAAAAGAAAAACTGAAATATCACATGGTCCTAAGTATTCAGACCCTTTGCTCAGTATTTAGTAGAAGCCCCCTTTTGATCTAATACAGCCAGGAGTCTTTTTGGGAAAGATGCAACAAGTCTTTCACACCTAGATTTGGGGATCCTCCTTGCAGATCCTCTCCAGTTCTGTCAGGTTGGATGGTAAACGTTGGTGGACAGCCATTTTTAGGTCTCTTCAGAGATGCTCAATTGGGTTTAAGTCAGGGCTCTGGCTGGGCCATTCAAGAACAGTCACGGAGTTGTTGTGAAGCCACTCCTTCGTTATTTTAGCTGTGTGCTTAGGGTCATTGTCTTGTTGGAAGGTAAACCTTCGGCCCAGTCTGAGGTCCAGAGCACTCTGGAGAAGGTTTTTGTCCAGGATATCCCTGTACTTGGCCGCATTCATCTTTCCCTCGATTGCAACCAGTCGTCCTGTCCCTGCAGCTGAAAAACACCCCCACAGCATGATGCTGCCACCACCATGCTTCACTGTTGGGACTGTATAGGACAGGTGATGAGCAGTGCCTGATTTTCTCCACACATACCGCTTAGAATTAAGGCCAAAAAGTTCTATTTTGGTCTCATCAGACCAGAGAATGTTATTTCTCACCATCTTGGAGTCCTTCAGGTGTTTTTTAGCAAACTCCATGCAGGCTTTCATGTGTCTTACACTGAGGAGAGCCTTCCGTCGGGCCACTCTGCCATAAAGCCCCGACTGGTGGAGGGCTGCAGTGATGGTTGACTTTCTACAACTTCCTCCCATCTCCTGACTGCATCTCTGGAGCTCAGCCAGAGTGATCTTTGGGTTCTTCTTTACCTCTCTCACCAAGGCTCTTCTCCCCCGATAGCTCAGTTTGGCCGGACGGCCAGCTCTAGGAAGGGTTCTGGTCGTCCCAAACGTCTTCCATTTGAGGATTATGGAGGCCACTGTGCTCTTAGGAACCTTAAGTGCAGCAGAAATCTTTTTGTAACCTTGGCCACATTTGTGCCTTGCCACAATTCTGTCTCTGAGCTCTTCAAGCAGTTCCTTTGACCTCATGATTCTCATTTGCTCTGACATGCATTGTGATCTGGAAGGTCTTATATAGACAGGTGTGTGGCTTTCCTAATTAAGTCCAATCAGTATAATCAAACACAGCTGGACTCAAATGAAGGTATAGAACCATCTCAAGGATGATCAGAAGAAATGGAAAGCACCTGAGTTAAATATATGAGTGTCACAGCAAAGGGTCTGAATACTTAGGACCATGTGATATTTCAGTTTTTCTTTTTTAATAAATCTGCAACAATGTCAACAATTCTGTGTTTTTCTGTCAGTATGGGGTGCTATGTGTACATTCACAAGGAAGAAGAATGAACTTAAATGATTTTAGCAAATGGCTGCAATATAACAAAGAGTGAAAAATTTAAGGGGGTCTGAATACTTTCCGTACCCACTGTATATTTGGAGCAGCACAGAATTATACCCACTTATGTGTACAACCAGCGGGAAGGGGTTAAGGTTAAAGTAAGGGGGGAAAGCACATGTATTGTGCAGATGTTCTAGTATATTTTTTCGCTTTTTTTTTTTTTTAGGAAAAAAAAAAAAAAAAATCCTCTCTGGCTGACCGATGTACATTGCAGGGAGTTTAATAAACTTTGTTGCAGATTTCTACCTTTTTATTTTCTGAAGAAATAGCTGTTTTCACCTTCCCTTGTGCAGACTGTTTCTAAATGGGAGGGTCTGGTTTATTTTAATCATCTGATGCACTTTCAGTGTTTTAATAAGGAACGTTGCAGTGTACTTCTTGGGCAATATCGCAACAAAAAATAAATTCCTATTGCAGGGGCTGGCTAAAATCTGATTTGTATCTTAGTTCAGACTTCTGAGAAAATCAGTGAGCCAATCACACAAGCAAGAAATTACTTTTCTGGGGGTGTTCTATACAGCAACAAGTCACCATAATTGTGTTACATTTAATTTTATAGAAAATTACAGAAGCTACAGATTGAAATGGATAAGTCATTTTAAATAATATTACATTTTAAAATGGCCCGTGTGGTGATTTTATATCCCGCATTATTGTTTTTTTTTTTTCTATAAATATTCCATCAAAGTGGAGTTACCCTTTAATTTAATTTATTTATTTATTTATTACATTTATTTATTTATTTGTTTATTTATTAAATTTAAATGTAAATATTAAACGTATTAAATATTTATTTATTTCTTAAATAAATGAATTACTTTAAAATAACCATTGTGTGTTTTTCCTGGAGTTCCTCACAGAACAAATATGACCCCTCCATGGATGGTCGCCTGTCCCTGTCATCTTGATGCATTGTTGGTGATAAAGGTTCACCTGATTATTTTACAAATGAATAGATAACTAACTATCTGGTGACTGAGTGCTAATGTCACTTACTGATGAGGGGAGTCTTGGACAGCTTTTGCAGATTCCTGCATTGGAGGGCGGGAGGTTCCAGCCGGGTAAAAGAAAGATTTACATGTTTATAAAGGCCAGAAGAGGTCACACAAGAGTTCCATGGGCAAATAAAATGACAAATCTGAGCTGCTTTGTATACTAAATATGGGGAAGCTCTGAAATCTTCTATGGCCAATAGGATGTTTCCTTCATATTTACTTTAAAACACATTCAATATTCCCAAATCCCATATTCCTCCACTCCCACTGATCTCCTATGTGGGACATTCTTCCTCCCGCTGATCACCTATGTGGGGAATTCTTCCTCCCACTGATCACCTATGTGGGGAATTCTTCCTCCCACTGATCACCTATGTGGGACATTCTTCCTCCCACTGATCGCCTATGTGGGACATTCTTCCTCCCGCTGATCACCTATGTGGGACATTCTTCCCCCCCATGATCACCTATGTGGGACATTCTTCCTCCCGCTGATCACCTATGTGGGACATTCTTCCTCCCGCTGATCACCTATGTGGGACATTCTTCCTCCCGCTGATCACCTATGTGGGACATTCTTCCTCCCGCTGATCACCTATGTGGGACATTCTTCCTCCCACTGATCACCTATGTGGGACATTCTTCCTCCCACTGATCGCCTATGTGGGACATTCTTCCTCCCGCTGATCACCTATGTGGGACATTCTTCCCCCCCATGATCACCTATGTGGGACATTCTTCCTCCCGCTGATCACCTATGTGGGACATTCTTCCTCCCGCTGATCACCTATGTGGGACATTCTTCCTCCCGCTGATCACCTATGTGGGACATTCTTCCTCCCGCTGATCACCTATGTGGGACATTCTTCCTCCCACTGATCACCTATGTGGGACATTCTTCCTCCCACTAATCACCTATGTGGGACATTCTTCCTCCCGCTGATCACCTATGTGGGACATTCTTCCTCCCACTGATCACCTATGTGGGAGATTCTTCTTCCCACTGATCACCTATGTGGGACATTCTTCCTCCCACTGATCACCTTTGCAGGGACATTCTTCCTCCCGCTGATCACCTATGTGGGAGATTCTTCTTCCCACTGATCACCTATGTGGGACATTCTTCCTCCCACTGATCACCTTTGCAGGGACATTCTTCCTCCCGCTGATCACCTATGTGGGACATTCTTCCTCCCACTGATCACCTATGTGGGAGATTCTTCCTCCTGCTGATCACCTATGTGGGAGATTCTTCCTCCCGCTGATCACCTATGTGGGGCATACTCCTCCCACTGATCACCTATGTGGAACATTCTTCCTCCCGCTGATTACCTATGTGGGGCATACTCCTCCCACTGATCACCTATGTGGAACATTCTTCCTCCCGCTGATTACCTATGTGGGGCATACTCCTCCCACTGATCACCTATGTGGGGCATCCTTCCTCCCGCTGATCACCTATGTAGGGACATTCTTCCTCTCGCTGATTACCTATGTGGGGCATACTCCTCCCGCTGATCACCTATGAGGGGCATACTGTTCCCACTGATCACCTATGTGGGGCATACTCCTCCTGCTGATCATCTATGTAGGGGCATCCTTCCTCCCGCTGATCACCTATGTGGGGCATCCTTCTTCCCGCTGATCACCTATGTGGGGCATCCTTCCTCCCGCTGATCACCTATGTGGGGCATCCTTCCTCCCGCTGATCACCTATGTGGGGCATTCTTCCTCCCGCCGATCACCTATGCCTGGACATTCTTCCACCCATTAGAACCTTTTAAATTTAACTCTGCACTCCTCTCCTGCACATTCTGGCCCCTTTCTTAATCTTAGTACTCCTTTTCTGCAAATACTGCCACGTCATACTTTCTGCACTTTTCTCCTGCACACACTGCCCACCTTTACGCCCTGCATACTCCTCTTCTGCACATACAGTACTGCCCACCTTCTTACCCTGCACACTCCTCTTCTGCACCTACAGTACTGCCAACCTTCGTACCATGAACACTGCTCTCCATCACATACAGTACTGCCTACCTTCATACCCTGCACACTTCCCTCCTGCACATACAGTACTGCCAACTTCCAAGCTTCATACCCTGAACATTTCTCTCCTGCACATATTGCCCACCTTCATACCCTGCACACTACTCTCGTGCACATACTGCTGCTTACCTTCATACCCTGCACATTCCTCTCCTGCACATACAGTACTGTCAACCTTCTTATCCTGCACACTCCTCTCCTGCGCATACTGCTAACCTTAATACCCTGCACACTCCTCTCCTGCACATACTGCTCACCTTCATACCATGCACACTAATCTCCTGCACATACTGCCCACCTTTATACCTTGCACACTCCTCTCCTGTACATACTGCCCACCTTCACACCCTGCACACTCCTCTTCTACACATACTGCCCATCTTCATACCCTGCACACTCCTTTCCTAGGCATAGTGCCCAACTTCATACCCTGCACACTCCTCTCCTGCACATACTGCCCACCTTCATACTCTGCACACTCCTTTCCTAGGCATAGTGCCCAACTTCATACCCTGCACACTCCTCTCCTGCACATACTGTCCACATTTATACTCTGCACACACCTCTCCTGCACATACTGCTCACCTTCATACCCTGCACACCCCTTTCTTACACATACTACCCACCTTCTTACTCTGCACACTCCTCTTCAACACATACTGCCTACCTTCATATCCTGCACACTTCTATCCTGCACATACTGCCCACATTCATACTCTGCACACTTCTCTCCTACACATACTGCCCACATTCATGCTCTGCACACGCCTCTTCTACACATACTGCCCCCCTTCATACCCTGCACACACCTCTTCTACACATACTGCCCACCTTCATACCCTGCACACACCTCTTCTACACATACTGCCCACCTTCATACCCTGCACACACCTCTTCTACACATACTGCCCACCTTCATACCCTGCACACACCTCTTCTACACATACTGCCCACCTTCATACCCTGCACACACCTCTTCTACACATACTGCCCACCTTCATACTCTGCACACACCTCTTCTACACATACTGCCCGCTAAGACACTTTAGCATTGTAATGTTCCCAACCTTGGCCATTCTGGATAAGGAGCACTTTGCCGGTGCATATAATTTATCCTCAAGGATGCATATAACATGAGACAGACTGGGCCCGTGCCAGTGGGTACTTTAGGTCAGGGGGAAGTGAAAACAAAAAATTTATTTTCCTAGAATTTTTTATTTTTTTTTTCATAGGAAAAAGAGACACACAGTCATTTATTGATTAATAGTCATTATCTTGTTTCAATATTGGAGTTACTAACTCACTGCTGGACAATGAAGAGGAAGTGCCCATGTCACCTAGGCACTCAGTGAGGTAGACATCCCAAGAACTACCATTCTACTCTGCATTTAAGAAGATAGAAGACTTGGGACTCCAGCACATCATATGACAGCAGAATTAGGTGGGGTTTACTGTGAGGGATAAAAGTATTTGATCCCCTGCTGATTTTGTACATTTGCCCACTGACAAAGAAATGATCAGACTATAATTTTAATGGTAGTTTTTTTTTAACCGTGAGAGACAGAAAAACAACAAAAATATCCAGAAAAACATGTTTCAAAAAAGCATAAATTGATTTGCATTTTAATGAGTGAAATAAATAATTGATTTCCTATCAAGATTTCTGGTTCCCAGGTGTCTTCTATACAGGTAATGAGCTGAGATTAGAAACAAGCTCTTAAAGGGAGTGCTTCAAATCTCAGCTTGTTACCTGTATAAAAAACACCTATCCACAGAAGCAATCAATTAATCGGATTCCAATCTCTCCCCCATGGAAAAGAGCTGTTCAAAGATGTCATGGACAAGATTGTAGACCTATACAAGGCTAGAATGGGCTACAAGACTATCGCCAAGCAGCTTGGTGAGAGGTGACAACAGTTGGTGTGATTATTTGCAAATGTAAGAAACACAAAATAACTGTCTCTCTCCCTCGGTCTGGGGCTCCATTCGTGGAGTTTCAATGATCATGACAACTGTGAGGAATCAACCCAAAACTACATGGGAGAATCTTGTCAATGATCTCAAAGCAGCTGGGACCAGAGTCACCAAGAAAACAATTAGTAACACATGTAGAACTGTCCCCATAGGGCTTGCTGTATAATGACTTGTTGGGTCTCCTCTGACTACTAGTACACAGTCACTTAGGGTACAGTTCACACATTTATCCTTACTCCCATTGGCTCGTTGCTCAATAAACAGTCCAGGGGTATTGGTTTTTTAGTTTTTATTTTAGAACTTGATGGGAAAAGGGAATAGTGGGATACTCCAACTGGAACTAGATACATTGGATAAGGACAACTCTCACTTGGCCTTACCAGGTTGCTTGTGAAAGCAGTGGCACTGCTTGAACCATGCTGCCACATGTATGGAAAGGGTTAAGTCTTCTTGCTTTCTCTCTCCAGCAATAGACTTGGTGAACTACATTATCTTCCGGATAATCTCTAGCATCTCCTTTACTGACACCGAGCCCACTGACTCTCTTCTAGCTGCCGGAGTGCCCCCCCCCCCCCCCCCTGGTCAGGCCCCTTGACACAGATCTGTACTCACTGTACAGCAGAATCAGATCCATCAGTGTCTCCCCTTCCAGTCAGCTTCACAGGACCTCTGGGTTCCTCTCCAGCTCTTTAGGCCCTCAGATCACCTACCTGAGGTCGCATGGCACCTCTACAGAGGAGGAGGCAGCCACCCCCTCCCTGCGGGACTCCGCTATCCAGCCGAAAGGCCCAGAGCACATGTGCTCCCGGCATCCACACAGTATCCCAGCATGCACCGAGGCATCACCCTCTGCCAAATCACCAGGGCCGCACCAAACACCCATGCAACCTTTCGCCAGGTCTCCTTCCACTGTCCAACATGCCCCCCCCCCACCGGACCAGTGCGAAACATTCCGAGCTGCACACGAGCACACATAGCAGACCTAACCAACAGATCCCGTTCCCTGGTAGGCAAAGAACAATATAGGTCCACCTGCAATCCCCCTGGCAAGCAGACAGGATCCGAAACTATACTTTCTCTCTCCAACAATTACCCAGAGTGGTGCCACACACAGTACGACATAAAGAACTGAAATCCTGCAGCGCCTGCAAGGTTCTCCTGCTCAAGAAAGCACATGTACAGGGCAATCTGAAATTTGCTAATGAACATCTGAATGATTCAGAGGAGAACTGGGTGAAAGTTTGTGGTCAGATGAGACCAAAATTGAGCTCTTTGGCATCAACTCAACTCTCCAACTCTCTATGACTCCAGGAACACCATTCCACCGTCAAACATGGAGGTGGAAACATTATGCCTTTGGGGGTGTTTTTCTGCTAAGGGGACAAGATAACTTCACCGCATCAAACGGAAGATGGACGGGGCCATGTACCGTCAAATCTTAGGTGAGAACCTCCTTCCCTCAGCCAGGGCTTTGAAAATGGGTCGTGGATGGGTATTCCAGTAGGACAATGACCCAAAACACATGGTCCAGGCAACAAAGGAGTGGCTCAAGAAGAAGCACATTAAGGACCTGGAGTGGCTTAACCAGTCCCCAGACCTTAATCTCATAGAAAATATGTGGACGGAGCTGAAGGTTCGAGTTATCAAACATCAGCCTCGAAACCTTAATGACTTGGAGAGGAGTGGGACAAAATCCCTCCTGAGATGTGTGCAAACCTGGTGGCCAACTACAAGAAACATCTGACCTCTGCGATTGCCAACAAGAGTTTTGCCACCAAGTACTATACCAACCCTTTACAATGTTTTGCAAAGGGGTCAAATACTTATTTCACTCATTAAAGCGGAGTTCTGGCCACAAAAACATTTTTTCAATGAACATACCCCCGGGACAGTCAGGGCTAGTACATTCCACAATGGCTAGCCTCTGATCTGTCCCGGTTCGCACTTACCTGCATGAAGAAATACTCACTTATAAAATTTCTTCTACAGCTTTGCCATCTCTGTTGTGGGCAGCTTAAGCCAGCGCGATCCTCTTCTGCGTCCTCTTCCGTGTCTTTTTCTCCCAGAATGCGCCTTCACCGACCCCTCTCGTCACTTCCGGTGTGGCGCTGCATTCCTACACAGCTTCTGGGCATGCCCAGAAGCTGTTTAGCAGGGAATGCGGCGTCGCACCGGAAGTGACGAGCGGGGTAGGTGCCCTCGCATTGATTCCTGGGAGCGATGACGTTCAGCTCCCAGGAATCATTGCAAACCGGAAGTGACGGCGCGGGCCGCGGCCGCCGAGGGAGGAAGTGGAAAATAGGTAAGTATTTCTTTCTACAATAACAAGGTAAGTAAAAAAAAAAAAAATCCTAACTATCCATTTCCTTTTCAGGTGAAGAAGAGTAAGCTGATGGCCACAAAATCGATTAGGTCGATTTTGTGGCCGGAACTCCGCTTTAAAATACAAATCAATTTTTTACTTTTTTGAAATGCGTTTTTATGGATTTTTTGTTGTTTTTCTGTCTCTCACTGTTAAAATAAACCTACCAATAAAATTATAGATTGAATATTTCTTTGTCAGTGGGCAAACGTACAAAATCAGCAGGGGATCAAATACTTTTTTCTCTCGCTGTAGGTATGTAAAATAGCAAATAATAGGAGACAGGAGGGGCAAAAGCTGTTAGGGAATTATTGGCTGGAGTTCTGCCTTAACTACTTTACCTCCGCTCACATGGAGGCTACTGCGGCAAAGTGCCGCGATCCCATCCAGCGACGTAGACCTACGTCGCTGGACTCCGCCCCTTGTGGGCGGCGCTCGCGCGCCGCCGGAGGCTCGCTCCCGCTGTGTTCATTCACAGCGGGAGTCGGGCCAGCGGAGGAGCAGCGGCGATTGCCGCTGCTCTGCCCCGATCGTCGGGGATCGAGTCTGGAGATCCGCCCGCCTGTGTAAACACAGCGGGCGGATCTCCATAGTGACAGGGACTGACAGATCGGAGTGTTCAGCATAGCTGGACATCCGATCTGTCCTTCTGTCACTCAGTCACCTCCCCCCCTACACGTCAGTAAGCACCAGGCATACATTAACCCCTCCCTCTCCAATAAAATTAACCCCTTCCCTGCCAGTGTCATTTTTACAGTAACAGTGCATATATATAGCACTGATTACTGTAGAAATGTCACTGGTACCCCCAAAAGTGTCAAAAATGTCAGTCAAGGGTCCGATCTGTCCGCCGCAATGTCGCAGTCCCGCAAAAAAAATCGCAGATCACCGCCATTACGCGTTAAAAAAAAACACCAAAAATGACAGAAATCTTTCCCTTAGTTAGTAAACGCAATAACTTTTGCGCAAACCAATCAAAATACGCTTATTGCGATTTTTTTTACTAAACATAGGTAGCAGAAAACAAATTGGCCAAAAATTTAAAAAAAATTTGATTTTTACATTTTTTGGGGGGGGAATTTCATATAAAAAAATGTGAAAAATATTATTTTTTCAAAATAAACGCTCTTTTCTTGTTTATAGCGCAAAAAGTAAAAATCGCACAGGTGATCAAATACCACCAAAAGAAAGCTCTGTTTGTGGGAAAAAAAGGACGTAAATTTCGTTTGGGTACGGCGTCGCACGACCGCGCAATTGTCAGTTAAAGTCGCACAGCGCCGAATCGCAAAAAGTGGCCTGGACGGAAGACAGCAAAATCCTCCGGTGGTAAAGTGGTTAAATAACCACAAAGTGAAATGTGTTTCGCTGTTCTTTCTTACAATGGAAAATGTCAGAGAAAAAAGTTATGGAAATAGGTGCGTTTTCTTTAAAACATTTCTTGCAGATAATTAAAATGACATCTGAGAAATTACCCTCAAATTTTACAAAGTTGTTAAAATAGTTTCTGTACCCTTTAAATCTCTATAAAGAGGCATGCACCCTGCGTGTGATGTATAACGGTGTCACCCAAACACCTTGCCTGCACAAACAATGATTACAAAGAAATTGAATTCCTGCTCCTAATTGAAATGCTCTTTTTTTCAGCGGAGATGCTAATCCCTCTCGAACATGGACTTATAATTAGAAATTCATGGAAGACGTTTCCCAGGAGCAGGGAGCGATGCTGTCCTGTAACCTCTGAGATGGGGTCTTATTATGCATGCGGTGGCAGCAGTTGACGAAGCTTCATTAGCCAGGGCTGCGGAGAAGAGATAGAGTCTTGGAGCAGAAGTAGCTGCCCCTCCAGGGAGACTTTAATTGGAATGACTCCATAACATTGCCGGATAAAATGGCTCATCTTAAATTATTGTTTTATTTGCTATTATTGTTATAATAGATATCATTGTGCAGAAAGTCTACTGGGAACTGACGCAGAGCAAGGTGTTTCGTTTTTTAAAGGGGGAGCTCCAAGAAAATGCGAATTCTCCATTTGATTGGGGTCCTGCCATGTGGTTAAAGGTCCCAAACATGTTGGCTGGAGCTGGGCTTTCATTTGTTTGTCACTTTCTTTAAGTCCTTAGGGCTCTAACCTATCCTAGGCATTTCTTTTTCTTCCCTAAGGGCTTGTTTAAACTTGTGTTTGGGGGTGGTAAAAACATGTGGTTGAAAAACCACAAAAAAAACAGGAAGGAAAAGAACATGAGAGGTAAACCACACTCACAATTGTCATAGAAAAACATTTAGTTTATAGAGGGGGGAAGTATTTGTACCTTTATCAAGATTTAATTATTGATGCCCGTGTCCCTACTGGGCTGATTCACCCTCTTTTTTGTATTGGGGACCCTTGTCAAGAAAGTGAAGGGAAATCCACATTTTTAGAGGAGCCCCCAGAACAAGAAGTGAGGGAAAATCTCCCAATGGGGACATCCATCTAAGATGGGAATTCCCCTTACTTTGGCAGATTTGCTCTAACTTCCTGTTTCATCTCTGGCACAGGAAGTAAACAGAAGTGTCCCCAGTGCTACACAGATCCCTATCCAAAAGAAAAGAAAATGCTTTGGCTGTGCATAAACTTTACGCATCTAGTATTATATATAATAAAGTGAATCCCTAATTCAAACAATGATCACTCAGCCGTGCATTTAAACAAAACACTTAACTTAAAGCGGAGTTCCAGCCATTTCACTCACCTGTCCAACGGTCCAGCGATGCGGCCGCCCGAAGCCTCGATCCTCTCCCTCGGCGCCGTCATCACTGCTGTGGGCACCCGGCTGTGACAGTTTGCGGCTTCACAGCCGGGTACCCACTGCGCATGCGCGAGTCGCGCTGCGCGTCTTGATTGGCCGGCAATCTTCTGGGACCTCTGACATGTCCCAGAAGATTGCAGGGAGGGAGGGGGAGAGGAGAACTTCCGCTCAGGGCGCCGCGGCCCTCCGAGCGGAAGTGGGAGCGGGTACCTGTCAAAACTAGGTACCCGCTCCCCCCCCAAAAAAATGACATGCCAAATGTGGCATGTCAGGGGGTTAGCATACCTAAAGCGGAAGTTCCACTTTTGGGTGGAACTCCGCTTTAAGATACACACTACTCCCTATTTTTTGGGAAGCTCCACATCTGTGATCAACTTTATGACACTAGATTGCTCTCTTATCCAATCAGATCTGTGGGATTCGGATCACATATACCTATTTGAGTCTATTTACAGCTACTTCACTCACTGAAGCTCTCACAGGATCCCTGCTAACAAAAATATATGTTTTGGGGGTTAAAGTCGGAAGTGACGAAATGCGTCGGGCGTGGCTACACAGCACACCGGAGGATTGACCGGAGAATTGGAGGTGGTTCCCGAGGGTCAGTTTAGTCATCGTGGAGGTGGTGAGGACTGTGGGAACACCCCAGATCCCCTATTTTTGAAACATGTGCTGTATTATGTAACATTTTGTGAGTGCATTTTGTGATGGGTTTTAATATGAGTTAATAAACAAATGTAAAGACCATGTTGCACTAGTGGAGCTCTCTTTCTTTTCTATGGTGGGTTATTCATGAGAGAGGAGGAGCCGTTCTAGGCGGACGATTTAAAGACGATCCCCCCAAGTATAACGAGTGATTTCACTGCGCATGAGCCCTCAGCATGAAAATGGGGGGCGATAATATGGGGTGAGTTGCCAGCTGATGGGAGCGGTATCACGAAGGTGGTGAATTTTGGGTGATTCAACTACATCACAGGACTCTTATGCTGGTCATACACCTGCCGAAAAATCGTTCGAAAATCTGTCATTTGGTCCAATCGTCCGTTTTTCGTCCAGTTAATGGATACAAATAGAAAATCGTTTTCAACTTTTCAGAGCCGAAAAATCGAAGGAACAGTTTTGAAAATCTGCCGGCCGATCGATAAATGAACAATGAATTGAAAGGTTATTGTGTTTCTCGGCCGACCTGTTTGCACTAGGTATATGTGACAAACTGAATTCATTTATGTCCATTGAATGATTTATTGCTCAAAATTTGATCATTATATGATGGCACGATCGTCTGCTCTCATTTTTCAAAATTGAGTTTGCCCGATTTTTCGGCAGGTGTATGGCCAGCATTAGTATCTGATCACTATTCACTTTATGAACTGCAGTGTGTACGGAGTGTGGACTGGCTTTTGTGCACACCTTCTTTCTTTGTGCATTTCTTTTTTCACCTCTTGTCAGTATTATTATATGATTTTACTTATTAATTTTCACTTAACTGTTTTGTTTAAATGCACGGCTGGGTGATCATTGTTTGGATTAAGGATTCACTTTATTATATTGAGTTTTATTTTACCAAAGGAAGCCGGCTGTGACTCCTTGTGGCTTCACACTGCGCATGCGCAAGACGCACTGCGCTTTGTGAATGGTCCTGCAGAATTCTAGGACGTGTTCCAGGAGGCTTCAGGCAAAGGGGGGGGGGGGGACTTCCTCTCGGATAAAAACCAGGTACCCACTCCCCCCCCAAAAAAAGCTGAACTTCCTGTTTTGGGTAAAGTTCCACTTTAACCACTTGCCGACCGGCTGCCGCATATATACTGCGGCAGGCTGGCTCGGCTGCGTGAATCACCTTACCTGTATGGCAGGAGCGCTCCTGGGGGCGAGTGGCTGATCCACTAGGCAGCGGGGATGCTGATCCATGGGGCCGGCAGCCGCGATTGCTGCTGGGCACCCGTGATTGCTCCCCGCAGAGAAAAAACGACGGTAGACTGTTGTAAACACAGCAGACCGTTGTTTCCTCTGAAATGATCACAGAGCGCCTGTGATCCTTCTATATAGGATCACAGGTCTCTGTGATCATTTTACAAGCCCCCCCCCCTCCCCCCCCCCCACAGTTAGAAAACACTCTCCTAGGCTCACACTTAACCTTTTGATCACCCTTGAGTTAACCCTTTCCCTGCAAATGTCATTATTACAGTAACAGTGCATATTTTTAGCACTGGTCCCCCCAAAAGTGTCATAAATGTCAGTTAGGGGTCCGATCTGTCCACCGCAATGTTGCAGTCCCGCTAAAAATCGTAGATCACCGCCATTACTAGTAAAAAAAATAAATACATAAATAAAAATAACATAAATCTTTCCCGTAGATTGTAGATGCAATAACTTTTGTGCAAACCAATCAAAATACGCTTATTGGGAGTTTTTTTTTTTACCAAAAATATGTAGCAGAATACAAATTGGCCTAAAATGATGAAAAAAATTGATTTTTAAATTTTTTTTTTGGAAATGTTATATAGCAAAATGTGAAAATATATATATATATATATATATATATATATATATATATATATATTTTTTTTTTTCAGAATTTTTGCTCATTTTTTGTTTATAGAGCAAAAAACCAAATTTAAACAGTTAATCAAATACCACCAAAAAAAAGCTCTATTTGTGGGGAAAAAAAAGGACAAAGATTTCATTTAGGTACAGTGTCGCACATCCATGCAATTGTCCAGTAAGGTAGCGCAGTGCCAAATCGCAAAAAATGGTCTGGTCATTAAGGGGGGAAATCCTTCCAGTCCAGAAGCGGTTAAAACGTTTTCCCACTTTGTAAAATAATGTAAAATATTGTAAAAATATTTGTAATATTTTTTTTAACTAAAATATTGTTTTCACTTTGTTTGTCCTTTTTTGTATCTTAGTGCTACTGATCTCCTCAAAGTGTATGCCAAGGTAAAAAAAAAAAATACCCATATCTGTAAACACGCACATTTCCCTGTATCTTATCCCTTTAAAGTCCAACTTAAGAATTTAGAAAAACTACACTTACAGTGGGGCCCCTGCACTGCAAGGGTTAAGTGCTTGTTATGTCTAGGGGTAGAGGAACAAGTGATATTACTTACCCTATTCCATACTCCGCCTGCCTCCAGTGCTGCCCTCTTCTCCCTGAAGTTCCGCTCTGTGGTTGGTCCTTCATTGTTTTCACATACATGGCAAGGCTATTCACCTTGCATTGTACATGACTGGGTAAGCCTAGTACACACTGCAAAATTTTTTTTGCATTCAGCCCGGTGATAGCTCAGATCGGAACCGCTGTACTAACAATCTGATGTTAGTACAGTGATCTCCCCTGCTGCGCTATTGTGTTCTGACAGGGGGACGCCCCCCCCCATGCACCAGAACACCCCAGTCAGTGCTCTCAGCCATTGGCTGGAAGGGCTGATCGTCAGCTGGTCAGCTGCTGGTTTTCCAGCATGCTTGTCCGACAGAAGCCGGCCGTTCCGTCTGCCATGCACACGGGCCAGCTACAAGCAATAGAAACCAGGCTGATGCCGCCTGACATTCGGTCTGTATGTGTATTAGGTATTAGACAGGAGGCTGCAGGAGACCAAAAACACTGCTGGAGCATGGTTTTTGGCTAGAGTATTTTTTTTAGTGCCCAGGGTTGGATTTCAAAGACCCTGCAAGTACAAAAAATACATGTTGATCTGCCAGTGCCAACATGAACTCCTAAATCCTGTTGTGGGCCAAAAGCACACAGTTTTTGTGGAATAATGGGTGTCAGCCCTGCCCATTATCTTTTGATAAAGTGCTCAACCATTCTCAAATCTCCACCCTATAAAGGCTAATCATTTCTGTTGTCCATGATAAGAACTAGGTGGGCTCTTTGAGATAACACAAGATGTTTACAGAGGACACAGTTCAGTTCTGAATTTCTGACAAGAACAACAGTTTCTTTTTGCACCTTATTAAACAGATAAAACGATGTCAATGAATTATTATACGAACCAAAATGGATCAAATAGGAGAAGTCCAATGTTGGGGTTTACATACCCTTTAGGCCTCATTGCCCAAGAAGCTCTCCTGAAGGAATTTTATAACGAAACGTGTATGAGAGATGGCGGAAAAACACGGGCGTTACAAATAAAAAATATAATTTATTTCATATAACTGTATATTACATATTAACATGTAACGTATAACAAGGTAAGGATCAACTCAGTACCATATCCATAATAATTTTACAAAGACAAGAAGAAATATTTTTTTTTGGATGGACTTTATAGGTACCACATGGAGACACAAATAAAAAATGTCCAATACAAAATATTGACAGGCATATTACATTTCTAGTTCCACTTGGAACACCCAACACCAGGGGCAGACTGGCAACTTTCAGCCCAGGGGGCAAGTACAGTCTAGAGGCCCATGGTGCAGTGACTCAGCCCCCCTCCCACTCTTCCTCTTCCCGTCCTCTTCCTGACCCCCATTGCAAGCTGAAGCCCTGCTCCAGGTGCTCTCTACTTACCGGCTTCCCGACCTGGCCAGTAGGGGGTGTTTGGGGGTAACTGGGACAGCTAGGTTGGGGCTGGCCGGGGGAGAAGAGTCTCCAGTGGGGCATGGAACCGGCTTCTGCTCAAACACAGTTTACACCATCCATGCTGGGGGGGGGCGCTCTGTCCTTGTCTTCAATCCGCACTCAGTAGGTCAGTGTTAGAGGCTTTTTACTTCTCTTCACCAGGAATTCATTAGGCATGTCTGTGGCAGAAGCGGTGCAGCCGGGGCATCAGAGCAGCCCAGGGGATTGGGGGGGGGGCAATTGCCCCCCTGCCCCCTGGCCCAGTCCTCCCCTTCCCAACACCATTGAAAACTAGGGTTATAAAACAACTGTAAATTATAAACATAGTATCAGAGTATATTTTAACATGATACATCAAAAGGAAATAATGTATATGGACATACATACACTTATATATGTACAAAAATACCAAAAGTATAGATGCATAATTATACATAAAACATTATACATAATTATAGGTCATTGTGCATGTGGCACCTAAAGCAAGCGCTAAGCTCCTTTTTTTTTTTTTTTTTTTTTTTTTAAGCCACTTTTCCTTATGATGGATCATGTTTAGTGAGCTACCGTTCCATCTTGAGGAAGTCTGTATTTTGAGGAAGTCTGTATTTATCTCCTAGTTGTCAGTAGTGTTGGATTTTCCATATGGAATGGGAATTAATATGCCTATAAATATTTTGTATTGGCATGCACTTTTTTAGGACTGTTGGCCCAGCACTTTAATTAATTGATATCAAGAAAAATAATGGCATTTTTAATTTGTGTCTCCATATGGTATCTGTAAGCATCAAAAATGTTCTTTTTGTATGTATAATATAATGTAATTCAGTTGTGAATTTAGCCAAATTTAAAGTTACATTAATATATGATAATGATATCGTTATTCTTAAAAAATTATCTATAAACATCCACTACCCAAAGTGATTCTAAACGTAATTTTTTTTCTCTTTGAAATAACAAACATGTTATACTTACCTGCTCTGTGTAGTGGTTTTAAACTCAACCCCGCCCTCCGCTCCCTCATCACTGGATTCCGCTGCTGCCTCTGAGCCAATAAGAAGGCAAATTGCAGAGAGAGCTTCTGCTCTTGAGCACATCACTGAATCTTCTACCTTTAGAACCAGTTTAAAAATCTTGTAATCTATTTTTCATTAGATTGAATCTTCTGCCTCTTTGTAACAACCTCTATAAACTCCCAAGCCTCTCCTTTTCCTCATCACTGCTGTTTGTTTGGAACGAGCAGCATATGATATTTGGAGTTATAGTACTTGCTTTAAGTACACTGCAAATCCCATCGTCCATAGTCTATCTCGAGAGCAAGCAAGAGAGGGTGGCTACATTCCTACATAGAGTGGGGAGAATAGGGAATGAATGTAGCCACCCTGAAGCCGTGTACACTATACGCTTTTTTTTTTTTCGTTCAACCCAGTGGGTCACCTATCAGTTGTTGTGTTCTGACAGAGGGACAGCCCACTGCCAGAACACCCGGTTCAGCACTCTCCCCCATTAGCAGAGAGCTCTGATTGGGTGTCAATCAGCTGTTGGTTTTCCAGCATGCTGGTCTGACAGAAGCTGGCTGTTCGGCCGCCATACACACGGGCCGTCCCCGTTAAAAAAAAAAAAAACAGTCTATGTCACCCAACATTGGGCCTGTGTGTGTACTAGGTATTAGACAGGAGGCTGCAGGGAACCGAACACACTGTGGAAGTGACACTGGTGGAACATGGAATTTGGCTAGAGTATTTTTTTGTGCCCAGGGTTGGACTTCAAAGACCCTGCAAGTACAAGAAAATACCTGTTGATCTGCCAGAAATGCACTCAACTACTAAAGCCTGGTACACACTATGAGTTAGAGCCACTGTACTAACTATGCAAATTTAGTACAGCGATCTTCCCTGCTGAGCTGTTGTGTTCTGACAGGGGAATGCCCCCCCCCCCCTCCCCACCAGAACACTCTGATCAGCGTTCTGTTCTTATCAGTGATCCAGTGGGGGCACTGTGCTATCCTCTGACCAAGGTTGGGTGGTGTAAACCTGCTGGAGTGATGGGGCTTGGAAGGTTAGCATCGGCTGGAACAGCCCATTACTTCCTGATTTGAGCGGTCTACCTTGTCTGGCCATGGGCTGGGAAGGCAGAGAGTCCACAGTGTCTGTTCCCTCTGGGAGTGGTCGCCCCAGAGGTGCTCTTGGTAACACTTGGGTGTGGAACCCCAATGTGTAAACGGTCCATGTTCACAGCTCCAAACACTTTTTCTGCACCGCGCCTTCTAGGGCTGGGCCTTTTGGCTAAAGTCCGGGACAATTTTTGTTACCAGGCTCGGCCAGTGCACCAACATGCACGGCCACTTATTGATTCATTTATTTTCTCTCCCACGTTTTGTCACTTTCACTATGTGTGTGTTTTCTTCCCACTAAGATTAGGGTTGTGAGTCTTCAGGCTTGCCCTGAAGTCTAGGGGGAGGATGTGTGGCCCTCAGGTTCCTTCCTCCCATGCACCTAGGGGGGGCCTCTCTTCGGAGTCAAGTATTCGGAGTCAGCTTTGGCTGGCCCAGAAGAACGGGGTCCACCAGGTCCTTCTGGTTAGGCTGACCATTGGAAACCCTTAGCCCCTGTCAGGAGCCTTGCGCCCCGGAGGATCAGGGTAGAAATCCTACCCCTTCAGGGGGTGGACAAAGCTCACCCCTAAGTGCACTTTTTTGTGTGTGTTCACTTATGGGTTTTTTCGTTTCAGGATTTTGCACCACCGCGGATTAGAAAAAAAAAAAACATTCTGATCAGTGATCTCTGCCATTGGCTGAGAGAGCTCATTGGGATTCGGTTGGCTGTTGGCTTTCCAGCATGCTTGTCCAACTGAAGGCGGCCAAATGGCTGGCTTCTGTCAAACAAGGTGACATACACGGGCCGAATGTCAGCTGTTTTTTTTTCCGGCCGATGTCTCGCAAAATTCGACCCATGTGTATGGAGCCTAACAGGAAGTCAAATCACAGCAGCAAAAGGAATTTGGAGATTTAGAGAAGCATGAGAGCAAAAAAAGGGACTTTTTAAGGTATGAATACTTTTTTCAGTACATTCTTTTTTAAACCAGAGTTTAGTGTCACTTTAAAGTGGTAGTAAAGTCTTAAAGCCTAAAAGTGGAAGCTCGGTTTATCTGCTTCCTCCCCCCTCCAGTTTCACATTTGGCACTTTTCAGGGGGGGGAAGAGCCGATACCAGTCAAAAACAGGTACCTGCTCCCACTTTCATGTAGGATGCTGCGGCAATCTACTTCATTTATGGCCCCTCCTCTTTCCCCCTGCTGTTTTTTGGGAGACACACACAGGTCCTAGAAGACAGTGGGCCCATTCAGAAAGCGCAGCATGACTTGTGCATGTGCAGTAAGAAACAGGCTGTGAAGCCACAAGGCTTCATTCCTTGTTTCCCTTAGGGCCCTTTCACACGGGCGTTCCGCATGTCCATATATCATCCTATTTTTTTGCAAGTGATATACGGACATAATGCTTGTCAATGGCATTGCGGATTTCAGCAGCTGACCATCCGTTGACAAATCCAATTTTCGTCCTTTCAGTTCTGTTCCGTTTTTTGGAGCAGAACAGAACCCTATTTTTCTTCCGTTTAAAAAATGGAACGGATGCAAAATCGGATGTCAGCGGTGTCATCCGCTGACATCCGCAATGCCCATAGACATACATTATGTCCGTATATCATCCGCAAACGGATGGGATGATATGCGGACATACGGAGCGGATGACACAAGTGTCATCCGCTCCGTGAAAAAAAAAAAAGTGCCGGAGCGGATCGCAATGCGGTCCGCTCCGTGTGAAAGAGCCCTTAGAAGGGAAGCGTCTGCACCCATAGCGAATGGACAGATCCCCGAAAGCCAGATTGATACCAGGACAGGTAAGTGTCCTTATATTAAAAACAATTAAAAGTCAGCAGCTACCAATACTTTTAATACAAGTTGGGACTCCACTTTAAGGTTTTCACCTTAATGCATTCAATGCATTTAGATGGAAAACCTTCTGTGCTGCAGCCAAGGGTGTAGTAACCCACACAAATCTGGGGGGGACAGCATTTTTACTCGCCAGGTATATGCTTTTCCGTGCCCCCATCAATGCAGAGTTCAGCGCGCGAGCCCCTTTCAATGCAGAGCGCCACAGCATTGTCCCCAATCACTGCAGAGCACCACAGCATTGTCCCCAATCACTGCAGAGCGCCACAGCATTGTCCCCAATCACTGCAGAGTGCCCACAGCATTGTACCCCAATGATTGCAGAGTGCCACAGCATTGTACCCCAATGATTGCAGAGTGCCACAGCATTGTACCCCAATGATTGCAGAGTGCCACTGTCAGCATTGTACCCCAATGATTGCAGAGTGCCACAGCATTGTCCCCCAATCAATGCAGAGACCAGCGTGCGTGATCCCTTCAACCCATTGCACTTACCTGGTGGCGGCGGGAAGGTGAGCGGCTTCTCCCTCGTCCTCTTCTGCGGCGGGAACCGGCGGGTGGCCTCTCCTCTTTTCTGCGGCGGGAACCAGCGGGAAGGTGAGTGGCGGAGAGCGGCGGTGACGGTGAGTGACTGACGCACGCACCGGCACTGCCCCCATTGCGACGTCAGCGATCGGATGTCCTGGATGATGATTGGTCCAGGCTGGAGACTGGACCAATCACAGCCAGGACATCACGAAGGTGGGGGTGGCCAAGCGCTCTTTCCTGCGCCCAGGTTACGCCCCCAGAAGGCAGCCAATCAGCGCCTTTCTGGGTCGTAAACCCCACTAAACTGGGGGGGATTTCACCATACCTGTCCCCCCCGCATTATTTCCTGGGGGGGATGTGTCCCCCCCATCCCCCCGGTTCCTACGCCCATGGCTGCAGCTCCCACCCCAGACCCCCCAATCCCTTTTTCTTACCTGGGCCCGATCTGATCCAGCGATGTGCACTAGCTCAGCGGCTCCAGCTGCTGTTGCTCTCCTCATTAGACAGATTAATAGCAGCAGGAGCCATTGGCTCACACTGCTATCAATCAAAAGTTCAGAAGTCCCGCTGTCTGTGTCAATGGCCACAGGAGCAGGACTCGGGGAGCGAGCCCACACGGGTACCCCCAGGGAAAGCAGCGAAGAACTAGAAGGGCCTGGAGCATTGGCGGGGAGCCCAAAAGAAGAGGATCAGGGCTGCTCTGTGCAAAACCATTGCACAGAGCAGGTAAGTATAGGCATGTTTATTATTTAAAAAACTTTAACTTTGAAACATTTCTTTTAGCTCAATGACCGCATATTTTTCATTCATTTTGGTTTCTCTTACAGTTGGTCTGTTTTTCCCCTTATGGGAAAGCCACAGATGTATAGGATTCTACACCATTCATCAGACTCGATTACCACTTCTGCACGCGACACAAAGCTGCGCTGACACGGTCAAACGAAAAACATCCTTCAGAATAGACTGGCGATTATCACAAATGGCCGCCATCAATATCGCTAACACATATTGTACGTGGTAATTGCTGGGTGTAAACTATCTCTGATCACACCGTTTAGCTTTGGAACAACAAGCAGAAACAAATGCACCGAACGACACGTCCTTATAGATCACTGATAGAAACAAAGGCTGCTTTTATTAACCCGAGAAGTGTTAAGGTGAATAGGGGGGCAGCAGGCTAAACAAACCTCACTGAATGGGACCGCACGAGGAGAGAAAAGGCCTTTCAGTCAGAGATAAACAGATCACACCCTGATTAAATTCATCTCTCTCTTCTGCCGAGTCCTAGGCAACCAGGCTGGTGCCGATCGGTGGAGATTTATAGACTGCCAGACACGGGAAGGAGGGTGGCACCCACACAAAAGCCAAAGCACTTAATGGAATTAAAGTGCTTGAGTTATCTGGGGTATGAAAAGGGTTGGCAGTGTCATAGAGGAAATGTAGACAAAACCATTGTGGCAGTTCACCAACAAAAGGGTGTATTTATACTTCAAGAGCTCACCAGCACAGAATCTTGGGCACCCTGCACTTTGCCCATCATTTATTAAAGAGCCCTCTGAGTCCCTTGGATGGGCAGAGAACAACAGGTGGAGCTTGCAATTTATTCAAGTGCCCTAAGTTCTACTACTGTTGGCTGCTGCTACTCAAAAGTTGGCCATAGTCCAGGAGAACCTAGAATGTTGTTTTTGGAACATTTGTGGGCAGGACAGAGAAAACGTTGGTACAATGTTGCATCCCTGAGGACCACTAATAGGCCTCTTGCCCCATGTTAGTGTAGCACTGCCCCTTGAGGACTGCTGAAATGTGTACCTCGGGATCCCCCTGGGTTACCGTTAGCAACTGCAGCATGCACAATTTAACTATTTTCTTCCTGGCTCTGTCAATAAACAGTCTAGGGGTTGTAGTCATTTTTGTGTTTTTATTTTAAATAGGGATGGGAGCAGGGAAGAGTGGGATACTCCAGAATTGAACTATTCACAAAAGATGAGGACTCCTGTCTGTGTAGATGCAGCCAGGCTGCTTATTCACCTTGCCACTAGATGAACTTTAGGATTAAGTCTCTGAGTAGATGACTTGATTGAGTAACTATCTTCAGGGTACTCGCCTAGCACCCCCTTTCACTCCACCAGCTGACACCCGTCCTCTGACTATACTACTTCGGGGTAACCCCCTCTCAGGTCAGGCCCCTAGACACGATCCCCTGTACTCACTATATTGTTTTTCCAGGGTCTCCAGTGTCTTAACCCCTCTAGTCGGCTCTCCTGGGCCTCTGGGTTCAGCTCCTTCCTTCTGGTCCACCAGGCCGACCAGCTGTGATCACGCACCAACTGCTACAGAGGAGGAGGAAGCCGCCACCCTCCTTCCGGGACTCTGCTCACCAGCCAAAGACCCCGAGCACATGTGCTCCTGGCTTTTATACCATACCCCAGAATGCACCGAGACAACCAGTCTGTGCCAATTCCTGAGGCTGTACCCATTGGCCTGGTTTCCTCCACTGTCCAATATGCCCCCCTATTGGACCAGTGTGAAACACTCCCTAGACCAAATGAATCACACACTGAGTACTATGAGCAGACCTAACTTACAGATCCTGCTCTCTGTTAAGCAGAAAGCAATATAGAATTTGCCTGCTGCTCCTCTGATAGGCAGACAGAGCACAAAACTATATGCTCTCTCTAGCACCTACCTAGGAGGGTACTACATTAGTATGGGGTGGGCCCCTCTCCCAAACATTTTTTCAGAATTTCAAAAGTTCGAAAGAAATTCTGATGGTGTATGGATAGCTTAACCACTTACTTGCTTACTGGGCACCTATACCCTCTTCCTGCTCAGGGCAATATTCATCTTTGAGCGCTGACACATTTTGAATGACAATTGTGTAGTCATGCAACACTGTACCTATATGACATTTTTATACATTTTTAGACAGATAGAGCTTTCTTTTGGTGGTATTTAAACACCACTGAATATTTTTAATTTTTTGTTAAACGTACAAAAAAATATGGAAAGTTTAGAAAAAAACAACAACTTTTTTTAGTTTCTGTTATAAAAACGAATAGGCAATGATAGGCAGCACTGATAGACACTGATAGGCGGCACTGATGAGCACCGATAGGTGACACTGATGAGCAGCACTAATGGGCAGCATTGATGGGCACTGATAGGGCTGCACTGATTATCAGTGCCCAGAATATCTGTGTACATTTCCCCTGTCAGGATTGCCACTTTCTGGCTCTCCTCTGGAAGTGGTTAAAGTGGAACTTTAGGCACCAAAATGAAAAATGGGCTGAGAGGCAGGATTTTAAATGCAGAAGAGACATGCTTTCTCTCTTCTGCATTAAAGCTACTTTCCTGCCTCTCCGTCCCTGTACAGCAAGCTGCACAAGCGCAGCTCACTACACAAATTCTGCAATGCTGAACCTGACGGAACAACTGCGCATGCGCGGTAGTGATGCTATCTTGGCTCAGCCAATGACAGCGGCCAGCGATCGAGACCCGGAAGCCAGCCGGTGGAAGATGTCAGCGGCCGGCGGTAAGTTCTGGGGGTGACGCATCGCTGGATTTAAGGTGAGTACCTTAATGCATTCTCTGCATTAAGGTAAAAAATGTTTAGGTGTCAGGATCCCCGCTCCCCTTTTACTTACCTGAGCCCTCATTCAATCCAGCACTGTACATGTCTGCAGCTCTTCTCTCCTCTCACTTCTGGGTCTCACTGGCTTTGCTGGGGCATCGGGAGCCATTGGTTTCCAGTGCTGCCAATCAAAGCCAGTGACGAGGGAGTGAGGGGCGGGTGCGAGCACACATGAGTGCCCCCATGGGAAGTGGCTTCCCATGTGGGCACTGGACAAAGGGGAGGGGCCAAAAGTGCTGGTGTGGGAAAATAGGAGTTTAGCGGCCACTAAGCAGCAGGTAAGTATAAACATGTTTATTATTTTATTTTTTTTAATTACCTTTCAATCAATTTAAACTTTTAGATCACAGAGGCTGCAGCAGGCGCTGATTTGTATGAGATATTTGTAAACCAAGCCAAGAGCTACACAGGCACCAGGATTTACATAATTATGTCATCTCTGAGCCAGCATCTCAGTCCAAGAAGTAGATGCTACCTTCGATGATGCCTGAAATGTGACTCTGTCTTTCTGATGAGAAAAGTAGATAAATGCATTGTCAGAGGTAATAGTGTAATCTCTGTGAGAGGTAATAAATACATTATTTACACTTACATACTACTTAGCCTGCATGCATGAAAAAATATACCTGACGTCAAGTCCATTTCCATCAGGGGCGTAACTACAGGGGTTGCAATTGCAACCGGCGGCTCCCCTGTACACCTGGATAGGAGGGGCGGCGGGGGCAGAATGTAGAGCAATCACTGTCCTCCTTTTTCTTCCTGTAGCTGCAGGAGGAAAATAGAGGAGATTGGTTCCTCTGTATGCTGCCCCCGCCACTCCTCCTATCCAGGTCACTTGTGTTCTGCTGTCTCTGGGCCCCTGTGTGCTTCCCTGGTCCCCCCCCCCCCCCCCACATCTCTCCTGCTCCTGCCGGGTGCTGCAGGGGATGTGTCACAATAGAGTACCAGGAAGGGGTCAGTAAATATGTAATTCACCAGCTCCTTCCTTTTCTGAATGGACAGAGTCATAGTCAGTGACATTGTAAAAAAATAAATAAATAAAATTATAAAAAATAATACAATTAAAGTACCAAAAAATAAAAACTACCGACACCAGTGGATGAACTTCCAGGATCGCAAAGGTCAGACTTGCAACCAGGCGCTGGCATTCCACTACCGTGGGGAGGCCCCAAGATGGCAGGAAGGGGGCCCACTGCAGAACTTGTGAAATAATCCCACTGCTGGACCGTAATAAAGGGCCCCGCAACGATAGTAAAGGGCCCCAGGACCAGTGAGAAGAGCCCAGGCTTGAAGGGAAGGGCCCCAGCCTGAGATCCCAGAGGGCCCTTCATGGTTTCTTGCATCGGGGCCCTGAAGGTTCTAGTTACACCTCTGACTTCAACATGAAGTATATACCTTCTGCTCGCATGCACCAAACTTTGCTTTGATGAAGAGGAATCACTACTCAAAGTCTGTTCAGAAACTGACACTTCCAAGAGTGTTGATCTCCCCCCCTGCTGCAGTCGGTGGTTTGTACCACCGAACCCTACATCATTACTGTGTCCTATGGTGACATAGGGGCCAGTGGGAGGAACCACAGAACATGGTGGGGAATGTGGTCATACGATACATCCTTTGTGTGTGTTTATTGGATGCTTCTTTGAGCAATTTTGCTCAGCAAAGAATTTTTGAATGGGTTCAGGGACGGGTAACTAGAAAGCATTTTCTTTTGCAGGTTTAATATTTTGTTTTCTTTTTCAGGGACAGGGTTGTTGTAAGCGCTTGTTCACACCAACACTGCATTGGTGAACACTGATACAAATGTGACATGTTCTATGTTCTGTCCAGCTGCTATGCATTTTTTGTATTGAACTGCATCGGGTTATTATTGTTGCTGACATATAGTTTTGATTTAGAGCCACTACAACTAGTTTACTTGAGTGATTTTGTATCTCCCTTTGTCCTCACCTTCAGTTTAATGCTTGTTAGTCCAGATATAGCTAGACCCTTCCCATTACTTCAATGATCCCTAAGTGCTAATAATTTGCACAGACAGGGCTTAGAAGTGTAGCACACCCCTCGTAGGGACTGCTGATGAACTGGATCCCCACTCCTGTACTGAGTCAGAGAACAGTCCTTGACTTTGTTTTTGTTATTTATTAAGGGATAATAACTTGGATAGGGATGGAAGGTTATGGGATGCCCACTTGATTTCAGCAAAAACTTTCAGCAAAATTTCAGGGATATCTTCCTATACACAGTCTTCATACAGTCTCCTTCACTTGCCTCCTGCACACATTTGCTTGCTTTTTCTAGCTGAATCACTGCAAAATAATCTGACAGGCTCCCAGTCAGATTGCAGCAATAGCCCTTTACAGGCAGGGACTCACAGCCCCTTGTTGTGTAGCACAGTGTAATGAAACCACTTCCTCTGTGGCCACTGATCCCAGCATCACCTCTTCAGGCACTGCCAACCCACCTGGCTGCAGCTGCCCCTTTCCCTAGCCCTCCAGGCTAACTCTCACACCATTCTTCCTGACTTACTCTTCACCAGCCCACCTGGTCAACTCTTCACCAGCCCACCCGGCTGACTCTTCACCAGCCCACCCGGCTGACTCTTCACCAGCCCACCCGGCTGACTCTTCACCAGCCCACCCGGCTGACTCTTCACCAGCCCACTCGGCTGACTCTTCACCAGCCCACCCGGCTGACTCTTCACCAGCCCACCCGGCTGACTGTCAGGAGATCTCTAGGGAAGGATGAAGATTTAAAGTAGAAGTTCACCCTAACACTAAAATCTGTAAATCTACATGCATCCATGGTCTAAGACTTACCTATCTAGCCCTGTAAAGAAGAAACCGCTATGCATACCTTTTCTGAAGCCACTCCGGTCCGGTCCCACACTGAGCTGTCAGCGGCAGCTTTGCTGTGGAGGTGGGTTCAGAGGACACATCTGACAACGGAAATCCCATAGTAAGTCTATGGGTGACGTCACTTCCCATTCATTTCACAGCCGTTTTCGGCCGTGTCCTCTGCAGAGCTTCTACCGCTGGAGATTGGACCGGAGCGGCTTCGGAAAAGGTATGTATACCAGGTATGTATGTATCAGAGCTTTTTTTCAGCCGGAACTCGCCAGAACGGCATTCTGGAACCTCTGATAGCCCTCTCCTCTTCAACCTGTCATGTAACAATGAAGCCAGTAGAGGAAGTTTTCTTCACAGCTCACTTCCTCTACTGCAGGGGTAATTAATTACAATTCAAGGAGGTCCAGTCGCTAAAATTTTCTTTGGGCCGAGGCCTGAATCTGAAGTCTGTGCTATGATTCAGAAACATGGGCAAAACAAAACGTGTCCATCAGCGTTGCTCTTAGCATAAAATATGCCCATTAGAGTGCCCCCTAAGAAAAAATATGCCCATCAGAGTGCCCTCTAACATAAAATATGCCCATCAGAGTGCCCCCTAACATAAAATATGCCCATCAGAGTGCCCCCTAACATAATATATGCCCATTAGAGTGCCCCTTAACATAAAATTTGCCCATCAGCGTGACCCCTAACATAAAATGAGGGGCAAGCTGATGGGCACATTTTATGTTAGGGGCACTCTGATGGGCAGAACAAAATGTGTCCACCAGCGTGACCCTTAACATAAAATATGCCCATCAGCGTGACCCTTAACATAAAATAAGGGGCACGCTGATGGGCACATTTTATGGTAAGGGTCACGCTGATGAGCACATTTTATGTTATGGGGCACTCTGATGGGAACATTTTATGTTAGGGGGTACGCTGATGGGCAAAACAAAACGTGTAAATCAGCGTTGCTCTTAACATAAAATATGCCCATTGGAGTGCCCCTTAACATAAAATATGCCCATTAGAGTGGCCCTTAGCATAAAATATGCACATCAGCGTGACCCTTAACATAAAATAAGGGGCATTCTGATGGGCATATTTTATGTTAGGGGCACGCTGATGGGCACATTTTATGTTAGGGGGTACTCTGATGGGCAAAACAAAACGTGTAAATCAGCGTTGCTCTTAACATAAAATATGCCCATTAGAGTGCCCCTTAACATAAAATATGCCCATCAGCATGTCCCTTAGCATAAAATAAGGAGCACGCTGATGGGCACATTTTATGTTAGGGGGCACTCTGATGGGCACATTTTTTTTTTTTATGGGGCACTCTAATTAGCACAACAAAATATGCCCATCAGTCTGCACTGTTAGAAACCTCTCTCATAAGCTTTAACAAGTGCAGCTATTAAATTGGGGACCACATTGCTTTCTCCCCTTAAAATGTGCTCTACATACCTGGAGCCAGGAGCTGAGCCAGGAGCGGCGAGCAGCAGAGGGGCGGGGGGCGCGCGTGACATCACGCCCCTACTCGCGGCCCGAAAAGACACTGGCTGGGAGTGAGCCGGTGTAACATTAAAAAACCCTACCCTGTGAAAATTCCCTACCCTCGTCACTTCCTGTGAGGGTACGTCATTCAACAGCTGAGCAGCTTCCAAGTGCGCATGCTCACAGCTGCGGCGGGTAGGGAATTTTCATGGGGTAGTGTTTTTTAATCTTACACCGCGTCATTTATCAGCTGTTGCAGTGCGTCCCACTGCGCATGCCCAGCCGCTAAATTAAATCATCTCAGAGACTTCCCTCATCAGCAGGTACAGGGTCCCAAATGAGTGACTGTTACGATATAAAACACTGTAGCCGTGATTTGTATTTTCATAGACCCGCTGCTGATTTATTTTGCTGGAGCAGAGATGAGGGAAGTCTGATGGGTTGGAATCGAGATGATTTCGACAACAGCTGATAAATGACGCGGTGTTCTGTGAAAAACCACTACCCCGTGAAAATTGCCTACCCACCGCAGCTGTGAGCATGCGCACTGGCAAGCGGCTCAGCTGATGTATGACGTACCCTCACTGGAAGTGACGAGGGTAGGGAATTTTCATGGGTAGGGGTTTTTTTTTCACGGAACACCTGAACCTGAATAAGGTGAAGGAGGGAGGCGTGGCGCACACACAGCATGTCAATGGTTGCTGGGACACCCGCGGTCCCAGCAAACCAATGACTGATTACAGGTAGCAGCCTTGCGGTCCGGGCGGAAGCATCGCGTGGCCCGTCAATGGACCGCGGACCGCCATTTAATGACGGCTGCTCTACTGGCTTCTCTGTGCTAGGCGCTGTGCACTCAGGGCTGCTGCCCTCGAGCCCTGGTGCATGCTTCAGGTCCCAACCTACAGCAGCTGCTGCAGTGATTCCGGAGGAAGCTTCTGTCCCTGCTTGCCGCCGCTACTCAGACTTTGTAGCACTGAGCCCTGAAACACCTCCTGAGCTCTGTGCTACAGTAGGGGGAGCTCTCCGATCCACAGTACTGTGCTGGAACAAAATCCTGCACATACTGTACCACAGAGATCAGTGACCACGGAAGAAGTGAGGGATCTGTTACTGTGAATGAAAAGAGGGGGAGAGCTTTCCAGAGACTGAATTCGACAGAGATTTGTGATGAGCGAAGAGCTGGGGAGATTTGTGATGAGAGACGAGCTGGGGAGATTTGTGATGAGCGAAGAGCTGGGGAGATTTGTGATGAGAGACGAGCTGGGGAGATTTGTGATGAGAGAAGAGCTGGGGGGAGATTTGTCATGAGAGGAGAGCTGGGAAAGTGTGTGCGTGGGGTGGGATTTGTGATGAGAGAAGAGCTGGGGGGATTTGTGTTGAGAGAAGAGCTAGGAAAGTGTGTGTGTGTGGGGGGGGGGATTTGGAATGAGAGAAGAGCTGGGGGGGATTTGTGATGAGAGGATAGCAGGGGGGGAATCTGTGATGAGAGGAGAGCTGGAAAAGTGTGTGTGCTGGGGAGGGGGGGTGGGGGTTTGTGCAGAGAGTAGAGCTGGGGGGGGGGGATTTTAGCAGAGAGGAGAACTGGGGTAAGAGCTGTAGAGTGCAGAAGGCAGGTTGTGCAAAGTGAGAGATGTGGAGGGTGGGGCAGGTTGTGTAGAGGTGAGAGCTGTGGGGGAAGCTGGGGGTTCAGAGGTGAAACATGGGTGGGGTGGCGAATGTGAAATCTGTGGAGAAGAGCTGGGGAGATTTGTGATGAGAGAAGAGCTGGGGGGGATTTGTGATGAGAGAAGAGCTGGAGGTGATTTGTGATGAGAGAAGAGCTGGAGGTGATTTGTGATGAGAGAAGATTTGGGGGATGATTTGTGATGAGATAAGATCTGGGGGATGATTTGTGATGAGAGAAGAGGTGGGGGATGTGTGAGGATAAAAGAGATGGGGAGATTTGTGATGAGAGAGGAGCTGGGGGGATTTGTGATCAGAGAAGAGGTGGGGAGATTTGTGATGAGAGAAGAGCTGGGGGAGATTTGTGATGAGAGAAGAGCTGGGGGGATTTGTGATGAGAGAAGAGCTGGAGGTGATTTGTGATGAGAGAAGATCTGGGGGATGATTTGTGATGAGAGAAGAGGTGGGGGATGTGTGAGGATAAAAGAGATGGGGAGATTTGTGATGAGAGAGGAGCTGGGGGGATTTGTGATAAGAGAAGAGCTGGGGGGATTTGTGATCAGAGAAGAGCTGGGGGATTTGTGATCAGAGAAGAGGTGGGGAGATTTGTGATGAGAGAAAAGCTGGGGGGGATTTGTGATGAGAGAAGAGCTGGGGGGGATTTGTGATGAGAGAAGAGCTGGGGGGGATCTGTGATGAGAAAAGAGCTGGGGAGAGCTGTGATGAGAGAAGAGCTGGGGGGGATTTGTGATGAGAGAAGAGCTGGAGGTGATTTGTGATGAGAGAAGATCTGGGGGATGATTTGTGATGAGAGAAGTGGTGGGGGATGTGTGAGAATAAAAGAGATGGGGAGATTTGTGATGAGAAAGGAGCTGGGGGGATTTGTGATCAGAGAAGAGGTGGGGAGATTTGTGATGAGAGAAGAGCTGGGGGGATTTGTGATGAGAGAAGAGCTGGGGGGATTTGTGATCAGAGAAGAGCTGGGGAGATTTGTAATGAGAGAAAAGCTGGGGGGGGGGGGATTTGTGATGAGAGAAGAGCTGGGAGATTTGTGATGAGAGAAGAGCTGGGGGGGATCTGTGATGAGAAAAGAGCTGGGGAGAGCTGTGATGAGAGAAGAGGTGGGGGATGTGTGAGGATAAAAGAGCTGGGGAGATTTGTGATGAGAGAAGAGCTGGGGAGATTTGTGATGAGAGAGGAGCTGGGGAGATTTGTGATGAGAGACGAGCTGGGGAGATTTGTGATGAGAGAGGAGCTGGGGGGATCTGTGATGAGAGGAGAGTTGGGAAAGTGTGTGTGTGTGGGGGGGGGGGGGGGGGGGGAGAGGAGGAGAACTGGGGTAAGAGCTGCAGAGGGCAGAAGGCAGGTTGTGCAAAGTGAGAGACGTGGAGGGTGGGGCAGGCTTTGTAGAGGTCAGAGCTGTGGGGGAAGCTGGCGGTTCAGAGGTGGAACATGGGGGGTGGCAAAGGTGAATGCTGTGGATTGGGGTGAGCTTTAGATGGGGGTGCAGAAGGGGGCAGAGATAGTGTGGATGGGGTGAGTTGTGGACTGGGGGTGTAAGCTGTGGGGGGGATTTTTTGCTTGGGGAATACCAGGGAAATTTGCAGAGGGACAGTAAAGCATACAGAGTTCAGTAACCAAGATGTATGGTGCAGCATGCAGGGTGCAGTGGTGAGAATGTTAGCCTATGTGTCCAAGCACAGGTAGGCTTTTAGAGGAATTTAGAGGCAGAAAAACCCCACAGCCAGTGTGTCTAGGAACAACGGCGTCTTGCCTGAAAAAAACACTTGATGCGTCTAAACGCACTTTAATGTTTGCACTTGAGTGTTCATTTTAGTAGCCAGAATAAATGAATATACTGGCCAATGAAATTAATTAACCACCCAAACGTGTTTACAAGGGTTAAATGTTTTTTCTGCCAAAATACCACTGCCAGAAGGAAAGACACCTAGGAGAGAATGAGAAATATCGAATGTGCATGAAATCTTAGGCTCCGTTTCCACTAGTGCAACTTATCATGCGACTTTGCACACAAAGTAACATGGCAAATCGCAGCCCATTGATTTTAATGCAGCTGTTCCATGACTAGAGGATTAAAGATGATTTGTCTCCATTCTGCTCTGACCATCACTCTCCTCCTCCATTATAAATAACCACATGACCACAGGTTGGAGTTGAATGGCCATAGCAACCTTTTATTAACAAGCTGTATACATAACAGGTAAATAACACGTTAAACCCAGTTTTTTACTGGAGCCTCAAGGTCCCGGTAGGCATCAAAGAAGGAGGTACCTGCGTCCGACTTAATTAGGCCTCCAGCCACCTCAGCACCGGCTTGGAGACAACCAGTCGCAGGTACCAACATACCAACTACTGGGAACCGTACCTCAGACGGGTCCCTACCAAGTATAAGTTTGCACCATCAGGGAGCCGTACCTCAGACAGTTCCCTACCAAGTATAAGTTTGCACCATCTGGGAGCCGTACCTCAGACGGGTCCCTACCAAGTATACGTTTTCACCATCTGGGAGCCGTACCTCAGACGGGTCCCTACCAAGTATAAGTTTGCATCATCAGGGAGCCGTACCTCAGACGGGTCCCTACCAAGTATAAGTTTGCACCATACTAACCTACCAGGACCTTGTACACCGCTTGCTTCCATGACAAAGAACCACCCCAAAAGAAGAAAGCCTCTGTTAAAACAAAAACCAAAAACAAGGGCGGTGGACCGCAAAACCAAAAGTCAGAAAAAAACAAGAAAATACAAGAAAATGGGAGGGAGGGTGGGAAATATTCTCCAATGCAGCTTTCCTCTGATTGAAGACTTCCTGAGGTCCCTAACTTGACCTCTCCCTGTAGCTCCACCCCTTCCTGGCCAAAACGCCAATTAAAAGTCCCACCACTTATTTTTTCTATCATACTGGGCTGAAAACTCCTCCTTGTCCCAAACCCCTTTAACCCCTGTCATGCCGGCCCTCCATCCATGTCTCTTCTCTCCTTTGCTCTGGGTCTCTCTTTCTATGCAATTTTGAAAAGATTCCTGCACTACTTTGATGCGACCTTCTTGTGACTTGAGTGCCAGAGAGTGTAAAGTAGACATGTGCGGTTCTTTTAGTTCCGAATAAATATTCAGACACATTTTTTGGGGTATATCCGAATTCCCGAATTACAGTACAAACTAATTTTACTGAATTCTCAGAATAATGAAGCTAAATTCGTCCCAATTTCTGAAATGCTAATTGAAATTTGACTTGAATTTTACATCAAAATTTATTCAAATTATAACTGTGAACATAATATTGTGTGTGTGTTATTGGTGTACCATTTCAAAATAATGCTGAGGTTAAGGTAATATTAAGGAAAAGGTGATGTAACCACTTGCCGACCAGGCCATAGCCAAATGACGGCTACAGTGTGATCGACTTATTCTGGGAGGGCGTACAATGAGAAGGCATACCAACTTCTTACCTTGAGCGAAAAGAGCAGCTACAAGCTTTCTGAGTCCAATTCTGATTCGGCATTTGAATCCGTTCTAAGCAGTGGCTCTGTTACAGAATCGGATAAAGAGGAAACTGTGCTCATGAAACAAAGGAATTTTGGCGAGGAGCAGGCTACCCCAAGTAGAGCAGTGGCATCAACCACCAGCTCCATGCCATCCACCAGTAGCACAGTGGGATCCATTAGTAGCGCAGTGGCATCTGGGAGAAATGGAGTACCACTGCAAGAAAGGTCAAGCACTAGTGAGGTGTCATCTCAGCCCCAAAGGGTTAGGACCCATGCCAGCCTTCCCTTCAAAACCCTCTGTGGCTTCCACCTGATTCAGGAGCAGCAAACATCCCCCTTTTGCCACCCAGCCAGGTGTCCAGAATAACATAGAGAATTTTGCCCCTATTGATTTTTTAAATTTAATTTTTACCCAAGAACTATTATCTTCCATCGTGGCCCAGTGAAACCTCTATGCACAACAGTTCATCTCAAGCAACCCAGGTTCAAGATACACCTGTCCCCATGAGTGAAGAGAACTAACCGTGGAGGAATTTAAAATATTTTTGGGCCTCACTTTCAATATGGGACTCACAAAAAAAATGAATTATACTCCTACTGGTAAACCAACCCTATCCACCACATGCCAATCTTTTTATCCCTTATGACAAGATCAAGATACCCATTGATGACGCAGTTCCTTCATTACAACGACAACACCCAGTGCCCTTACCGAAATGACCCAGCATATGACAAATTATTTAAAATTCAGCCACTTCAAATTTTTTTTTCTCAGAGAAATTTGCCCAGTTATTTACCCCCGACCAAAATATCTCTGTGGATGAGTCACTAGTTCACTTCACAGGCAGTTTGGGCTTCAAGTAGTTTATCCCCAGCAAAAGGGCCCGATATGGGGTTAAACTCTACAAATTATGTGACAGAGTCACGGGGTACATCATCGCCTTCCTGATGTATGAAGGGAAGGACACCCAGCTACATCCCCCTGAATGCCCAAAGTATATTGGAGTCAACGGGAAAGTTGTTTGGGAGCTTGTATAGCCACTCCTGGAAAAGGATTACCATCTATATGTTGATAACTACTACACAAGTTTGTCCCTCTTCCGCAATCTTCACCAGAAGAGGACTCCAGCATGTGGGACAGCAAGAGCCAATAGGAAGAGCTTCCCACAAAGGCTTGTTAATGAAAGACTATAACGAGGGGAGATGGCGAGTTTGCAGAATGATGAGATATTGGCTATCAGGTGGAGGGACAGACGAAACAACTACATGCTCCCCTCCATTCATAATGACACCTATGTAGAAATCCTCAGAAGGAATGGCCTAATCAACAAACCAGCATGTGTCCATGACTATAGTTTGTTCATGGGGGGAGTCAACTTCAAATGATTGAACCCTACCTTCCCAGAAGAAAAACCCGCCATTGGTATAAAAAAGTCTCTATTTATTTTTTTCATTTTGGCCATGTATAATACCTGTAATATTTACCATAAATCACCTGAGACCCCCGTAGCCTATCTTCATTACCATAAAGAAACCCAGAAAGCATTCGCTCAGATTCAGTGTGCAGACTTCACAAACCCCATTTTCCTGAGAAACTAACCCTCCACATGCGATGTCTGGCATCACTACAGTGTGAACCGGCCCTAATGAATCAACTGAATTTAACAAAACTAAATAACTAAACAAACTCATCTTAATGAAACGAAACAATTTTTTTCATCATGCACAGTTGCATCAAAGCTGCACTTGAAATTGCACAACTTTGTATTTGCACTAGTGGGAATGGAGCCTAAAGGCCCGTACACACGTGCAGCTTGTCGGACCGAAAAGATTCGGCCGATGACCAATCGGCCGATTTTCGGCTTGTTAGTATGATGCTTCCGACAGTCGACAGCGCACTTTCGGCCGAACAGAATCTGTCATGCAAGCATTAAAATTTTTGTATGCCGACACCAGAACGGCCAATTGTTCGCCGGTCAGTACAGAATTCGGCCGACAGACAACAGATTTGCAAGACTGGGCATGCTCAGAAAAGAAAAAAGACAAGGAAAGTTAACCATCACATGACATCACTTCTGCAGTCGGCTGTTGTTGGCCGACAAAATTCGTGTGCAGTCTTTTGCAGTTTTCAACAGACACGACAGCCCTGGGCAAAAGACGGCCGCTTAAAGGCCCGTACACACGTGCAGATTGTTGGCCGTAAATTGTTGGCCAACGTCCGATTGTAGGCTTGTTAGTATGATGCTTCCGACAACCAACTGCGAATTTTCGGCCGAAAAAAATCTGGTGTCCATGCTATAAAATTTTTGTTGGCCAACAAAGAACGGCCGATTGTTCGCCAGTCAGTACAGATTCCGGCAGACAAAAATCAGATGAGCAGGACTGGGCATGCTCAGAGAAGAAAAACTACACGGAAAGTAAACCATCACATGACCACTTCTAAAGTTGATGTGCAAGTCTAGAGCACATTTCAACCAACAAACAACACTGGACAAAAGACGGCCGATCGGTTGGCCAACAATCTGTGCGTGTGTACGGGGCTTAAAAGTTAAAAAGTGAGCACTGCAATTTGTAATAACAATCGATAGTAGCACACAGCATTGCACATTCACAAGTTATGTGCACAATAACGCATGCTGTGCAGTACGACCGAGCCCTAAAATTTGATGCTGTATTGGCTTTAGCACAGGTTGTCTTTTGTTATGGATATAATTACTGATTCACTGATTGATTTCACATTATTTTGGTTTAAAAAGAGATTTCATTGGAAAGAAGATAGTTTTTGGTTTTGACTTTGAGGATGCTAATCAGCGATCAATTTATTACTTACAAGACAATCGGCGCCATGGCTGGGTAACCGTGTGGGGTGGGCTGGTCAGTCTATTCTCCAGCAGGTGTTGTTGAATACGGCTAGATTTATAGAGCCCAGCCTGTAAATAGACAAACACATGTAGATTTGTCTTCTTTTTCCCTGTGACAGATGTGTCCCCGGGGTGAGATGTCATTTCACCAATAAACTCCCACCCTGATCACTTGTTAATCGCCGAGCCCATGTGTTACACTGTAATGCAGAATTTCCTCCATTGGCAGTGAGTGTAAAGCAGGCCATACATTAGTAGATTTTCCAACTGACATTCATACAATAATTCTCAGGACATTTGATGACTTGTGCAATGTCATTCCAAAGTACTTTAAAAATTCAGTGTCCTTTTAAATATGATTTTGCAATGATTGGACTAAAACACACTCACTGATAGAAGCTTGGGAAAAGTTTTCCATCCTACTCCTTTGAACTTTCTTGTCACTGCAGTCAAAAATGAATGTCAATGAATTAAAATGAATGTCGATTTGACCCAACAAATTTTAAAGTGGAATTGTGTCACTAGACACATCTGTCATATCTGGTGACACATTATCACTGAGACAGGAAGTAAGAGGAAATCTCCCCAAATGGGGACATGGCCAGCAATAATGACTCGAAACAGAGAGTCTAACTCTTTTTTTACTCTATACAAAGCTAAAAAACAGTTTTGTCTCTCATCGCACTTTATGGGCTAAAGCATGCTTTTAAGACTCATTTAGGCCCTTTTCACACTTGTGCGACTTTTCCTGAGACTTGAGACTGCAAAGTCACATTACAAGTTGTACCCAATGTTTTCCAATGAGTACCATTCATATCTGTGCGACTTTAAGTCGCAACGACTTTAACCACTTTACCACTAAGCCTATTTTTGACACTTTTTGTTCACAAGTTTAAATCAGTATTTTTTGATAGAAAACGACTTAAAAACCCCAAACATTATTATATATATATATATATATATATTTTTAGCAAAGACTCTGGAGAATAAAATGTCGGTCATTGCAAAATTTTTTGTCACCCGGTATTTGCGCAGCGGTCTTTAAAACGCCATTTTTTTGGAAAAAATTAGAAAAATCACATTTCACTGCATTTAAAAGATACTAAACAGTAAAGTTAGCCCATTTTTTTTGTATATTGTGAAAGATGATGTCACGCCGAGTAAATAGATACCCAACATGTTATGGTTTAAAATTGCGCCCCCCCGTGGGATGGCAACAAACTACGGTCAATAGAGATCTCAATCTGCGACGCTTTAAATTTATTTAACGGTTACCAGTTTAGAGTTGGAGTGTAGCTCTTTTTTTTAAATTATTGCCCACGCTCTGGCGATCGCGGCGATACCTCACATGTGTGGTTTGAACAGCGATTTCATTCGCGGCTCGACTTGCGTATACGTTTTTTTTTTGTGCGCGAGCTAACGGTGACGGGGGCGGCTAAATTTTTTTTTTTTTTCTTTTTATTTTTTCTTTTTTTTTAACTTTATTACAGGTTTTTAAAAACATCCCTTGTGACACCAATATGTAGTGACAGGTACACTTTATGGAGGGATCGAAGGTCTAAAAGACCCTAGACCCCTCCACTACACTTCCCTGTATGCAAAATGCCGAAAACGGCATTTTTGCATACAGCCGTTTTTCAAATCTGCCGCCTTTTGCAGCACAGTAACCCGGAAGTGACGTAATGGACGCCGCCTCCGGGTTACGTCATCGGAGACCCAATCAATGCCGTTTCCGGCATTCATCGGGACTCCATCCAGCCGGCGGACGTGCCGGCTGGGTGCTCGGGGCTCCCGGTGGGACGGGAGCCCCGAGCAAAGCTACGGAAGGCGGCGGGAGGGGGGGGACGT
The DNA here is from genome assembly GCF_965119305.1 of Pelophylax lessonae. NCBI lineage: Eukaryota > Metazoa > Chordata > Amphibia > Anura > Ranidae > Pelophylax > Pelophylax lessonae. Next base: position 250,302,974 of record NC_138775.1, on the reverse strand, counting down.
CCCCTCCCGCCCCCCTGGGTAACGATCGAGCGGCTCCCGAGCCGCATCGGTCGTTACCGACTGAAAGCCGACCGTCGGCTTCAAACAACGGTACCGGGATGATGCCTCTAGCTAGAGGCATCATCCCGGTATAACCACGCAAAGTCAGCCGACGTAGATCTACGTGGCTAGACGTTAAGTGGTTAAAGTAGTCTCGGCACTACTTTGGTCCGACTTTGATGCGACTTGGGTTCTATAGACCTCAAGATTACACAGGCATTGCTTCAAGTCGAGTCGAAATCATGGGGTAAAGGATTTATGCTAGGAGTGGTGTTAATTTATTTTTTTTGAGGGGGGGGGGGCATTTGTGCTGGGGAGGATGTGTGCGATGGGGGGGGGGGGTAAAGATTTGTACTGGGAGGAGGGGGAATTTATGCTTAGGGAGTAACCATGCATATTAGTGCTCAGTTTTGAGCACTTGGGGGATTTTTGCTCACACATAGTGCCGGTTCACAAACATGTGATGTCAGACGTCGCATGTGATTCGCACCGCACTGCTGTGCAAATCAAATGCGATGTCTGTGCGATGCAAATTGAGATTGCATGGCTGAATTTGCATCACATTCGGACCAAAGTTGCACAGGACCCTTTTTTTGGTCAGCATCAGATTTGGGTCGCATGGGTGTTTACAACCCATGCGATCTGATTCCTGCCCGATATGTGATATGCAAACTAATCTGGGGGTGTCGTTAACTTTGTTTTGACACCCCCAGCAGTTCGCATATGGCAGCGTGAACTGCCTGCGAGTTGGGTGTGATGTGGGAACCCGCAGTGGATTTGCAGGGTTCCCGAATCGCATCAACGTGAACTGTCACAAAATCTTGGGGGGGGGGGGGGCGCAGTTTGGCATGTGCGCCCTGGACTCTAGATGACCCTGTCTCAGAACTGCACACAACTGCTTGTTTTCCACTGCAGATTGCTCAGAAAAGGCTGGATTTTTACCTTGTTTCAGGCTGTTCTGCAATACTCAGATATTGCCCAGTCCCATTTGCTCCGGTTATAATAACACAAAATATATGGCAAAGCAACACAAGACGAAAACCCAACATGTATACAAAAAGGTGAAAGTAGACAATTACACCCATTAAAGGTAAATGGGGCGTACAGAACGTGTTATTAATGAATGCTGATGAGCGGAATTGTCTTATCTGGTGAGAAGATCATATGGAGTGATCCCCAATGACAAGCTATTTGTCACCGTCACTGAATTTATTACTCTCAATTTGTGATATCAGTGGCTGCATCAGGATGGTTGGGGGGCTGTTTTGGTATTTTTAATTAACAGGTCCTGGAGGTTTGCTGGACCCCCGGCTCTCAGGATTGGCCATTTCTCGGGGGTATTACATTAGGGATGTCCTTGAAGTCAATTCATAGCGGAAGGGAAAGGGCAAGTGTTTTTCCCAGTCATTGTGTGACACAATCAAATATCCACTGGCCGGCCCTCCATTCTGTAGATGCTCCCCGGGGAGGCTGTGCTGGGATGGAGATTGTGGCTTCTCTCTGTTCTCAGCCCATCTTGTCTATGTGTGACATCCGGGGCCCCGATGAGCCCCACTACACAGGGCCCGTTTATCACACTCATCACCTAATGATGATTTAACCTGTTTGATTCCGCAGATAACAAGAATGAACTGCCACTGAAACCAATTATATGATGCTGGCAAGGATGGAGATAGAACTGCAACCCAGAGACAAGCCGCTACCCAGAGACAAGCCGCCAATTCACAGACCATACATGCAGGATTCTCACCTAAAGTGATCCTGAATGAAAGTTAAACTTTTAAAGGACCCCTTATAGCTGACCATACATGTTACAATCTGATTGTACAGTTTCCTTAACCACTTCTGGACCGGAAGGTTTTACCCCCCTTAATAACCAGACCATTTTTTTGGGATTCGGCACTGTGTTATTTTAACGGCGGTTGTGCGACACTGTACCAAAATAAAATTGATGTTCTTTTTTTCCCACAAATAGAGCTTTCTTTTGGTGGTATTTGATCACCTCTGCAATTTTTATTTTTTGCGCTATAAACAAAAAAAAAACAACAATGTTGAAAAAAAATAATAATATTTTTCACTTTCTGCTATATAACATTCTCAAAAAAAAAACCTGTGCGATTTTTATTTTTTGCGCTATAAACAAAAAAAGTATGACAATTCTGAAAAGAAAAATAATATTTTTTACTTTCTGCTATATGACATTCCCAATAAAACAAATTTAAGGCTCAGTTCACACTGATGCGATGCGGGAAGGCTGCGAATTCGCAGCCTGTTCCCGCATCGCACACGCACCCCCGGCATTTCACACTGCCATATGCGATCCGCTGGGGGTGTCAATGTAATCTTAACGACATCCCCAGTTTGATCGCATATCGCAGTGCGATCGTGCAGTTCGCACAGGATCGGATCGCACAAGTGTGAACCGCTGTGCGATCCGATCCTGATGCGGCAGCAAAAATGCCTCCTGTGCGTGTTTGCTGCGGGTGCGATGCGAATTTAGCCATACAAACTGTATGGCTAAACTCGCACCGCACAGCTGATCGCATGTCATGTCGAAGCAGTGCGCTCCGACATGACATGGGAACCCCGCACACGCAGTAGTGTGAACCGGGGCTTAAATCAAATTTTTTCATCCTTTTAGGCCAATTTGTATTCTGCTACATATTTTTGGTAAAAAAAAAAAAAATCGCAATAAGCATATATTGATTGGTTTGCGCTAAAGTTATCGTGTCTACAACTAGGGGAAAGATTTATGTCATTTTTGTTTTTTATTTTTTTTTTTTACTAGTAATGGCGGCGATCTGCGTTTTTTTAGTGGGACTGCGACATTGCGGCGGACAGATTGGACACCTAACTGACATTTTTGACACTTTTGGGGGGACCAGTGACATTACTACAGTAATCAGTGCTAAAAATATGCACTTTTACTGTAAAAATGACATTGTCAGGGAATGGGTTAACACCAGGGGCGATCAAAGGGTTAAGTGTGAGCCTAGGGGGTGTTTTCTAACTGTATGGGGGAGGGACTTGTGAAATGACCACAGAGACCTGTGATCCCACATAGGAGGATCACAGGCACTCTGTGATCATTTCAGAGAGAAGAACGGTCGGCTGTGTTTGCAACAGCTGACCTTCATTCTCTCTCAGCAGGGAGCGACCTTGGGTGCCTGGCGGCAATCGCGGCCACCGTCCCTATGGATCGGCATCTCTGCTGCCTAGTGGGGGCGGGCCCCCAGGAGCGCTACTGTGAACCAGCGTACAGTTACGACAGTTTGCGCAGCCGAGCCAGCCTACCGCAGTATATCTGTGGCGGGCGGTCAGCAAAGGCAGAAGTTTTTTTTTATCCTAATGCATTCTGTGCATTAAAGTAGAACTATAGGCATTTTGTTTTTTTTTCATTTTGGATAGAGTAAGGGAGGGTTATAACCTGTCAGATTGTTTACCTCCATCTGTGTCCCATTGCAGAGATATCCCTTCACTTCCTGTCCCACAGCCAAACAGGAAGTGAGAGAAAATCCCTGCAAATTGAGGGATTTCCTTGGGGACCCCCAAGTCACCCGAACTAAGGTCCCCATTTGAAGATTCCCCCTCTATTACATTCAAGCACTCAAAAAAGACGTTAACTGAACAGTCCAGACAGAAAGTCAGCAGGCTGACAGCAAACAAACGTGTGAGGCAAATGCTGTCCAGGCAACACTGGTTTTCAGTACTTGACTGGCTGCAACCGAAAATGTATGCAAACCTGGCTGTATTCATCTGATCACTATCTTAGATCCCTTAGGTGCACTTTTTGGGTTTTGGCTCCACATTTGCACCCCCAGTGGAATTACTTTCCTAAGTGGGGGTTCCCCATGCATCTTTATGTGAATAAACACTTGTATATTCATTTAGACTATCACTCATATTATTTTTGGCACACTTCACTATTTGTGGGTTATCACACCCTTTTATCCCCACTCACATTATTTGGGGCATTTGTAAAGGTAGCGCCAACACCAATCGTCACAACTTTTATTTATCCCCATGCGTCCGCCCTTTGGTCAGGCTTAGGTACATCGACTCTGTAGTAGTGATCGACCAATATCGTTTTTTTTTATTGCCAATACCGATACTTTGGTCATCGCATATCTGTATCGCCCGATATTGGCCGATATTTTCGTACATTTTTTTTTTCTTACTTGACAGGTACTCTTGTGGAGGGATCTGGGGGTCTAAAAGACCCCAAACCCCTCCTCTGCACTTAAAAGCATTCAAAACGCCAAGTTTGGCTGTTTTGAATGCTGTAATTTTTTTAAATTTGGCGCCGGGTACCCCGAAGTGATGTGATGACATCACTTCCGGGTTTTTTACATTGAGACCCGATCAGAGCCGAATGCGGCTTTGATCGGGTCTTCTCTTCAGCGGCCATGCAGGTAGGATACCCCAATCTCCTGGTGGGACGGGAGACCCAGGCTAGCCGTCCCCTCCTGCTCCTTGTAATGACAGCCGAGCGGCTTCTCAGCCGCATCGGCTGTCATTACAAGACAGCAGACTGTCGGCTATGGACGCCATTACCGGGGTGATGCCTCTAGCTGCAGGCATCACTCCGGTACAAGCACTTTCCCGAAATATCGTCAATATTGGTAACCTAATTCCGATATATCGGGGAGAGTGCATATCGGCCCCCAATATATCGGCTTTGCCGATAATCGGTCGGTCAATCCCTACTCTGTAGTGCTGCTTTTGATTTTTATACAGATCCTGGGCTATCTCTGACAGTGAGGCATCACCTGGGAATCTGCACTTCTATATATGACTGTATATGAGCATTTCTGAGGAAGAGCACAATATCAAAGTTTCGAAACGCGTCGGATGTCTTATCTTGTGTGTCTTTTCCTTTGTGTAGAAGTTATTTTTGTAATTTTTCAACTACTGTATGTATACACTCTTTTAGCCTGTATTTCCACTAAGTTGTGGGTATTTTTATATTGTGATTTTCAATAAATAATTTTTTAACATAACTGTTGATCATTTTGCTTGGTGTCCAATTATGCCCACAAATAGTCCCACCTTTGGAGGGTTTTATTTCTTTTTGGTCCATGATTAGGATGATGGCAGCCCCTCACCACTTCCTCTTTTTCTTAAATATTTGAAAGCAGAGACCAGGTTGTTAGAGAGGGGGAATAAAAATCCATGCTTGTTTGGGTAAGGAAATTAAAAAATACTTACAGTTCCAACAAAATGAATCCATACTAAATCGTAATTTCCATGGGGCAGTTAATTCACATAAACATCAGAAACATATATAAAAAAAAAAATGTGTTTAGAGGGAAACACCACTCCCCCTTCATCAGAGCTATAAGAATAATCAAAAAACATAGTCATTGTTTCTTTTTTTACTTCTTTATTACAGATACTTACATAGTGCCTATAATTTACACAGCACTTTACATATACATGTAGCACCCTCCTAGGTAGGTGCTAGTGAGAGAGTATAAGTTTTTGGCTCTGTCTGCCTATCAGATGAGCAGCATGCAAATCTATATTGCTTTCTGCCTACCAGAGAGCAGGATCTGTTAGTGAGGTCTGCTCAATGTGCTCAGTATGTGATTCATTGTGTCTAGAGAGTGTTTCACACTGGTCCAAAAGGAAGGCATGTTGGACAGTGGGAAAAAACCTGACCAATGGATACAGAGGCTTTGATACAGTCCTGGTGATTGTCAGAGACAGGCTGTCTCGGTGCATTATGGGATACTGTATAAAAGTCAGGAGCACATGTGCTGCGGGGTCTTTGGCTGGGGAGCAGAGTCCCAGAGGGAGGGTGGCAGCTGCCTCCTCCTCTGTAGCAGTGGCACGTGGCGTCCTGGAGGTCATCCAGAGGGCCAGTAGGAACAGAGCTGGATCCAAAGGTCCAGGAGAGCTGTCTGAGGGGGAGACATTGGAGACCCTAGAAAAACAGGATCGTGAGTACACGGGATTGTGTCAAGGGGCCTGACCTGATGGGGGCCACCCCAAGAGTAGGATAGTCAGCGGAGGGGTGTCGGCAGTCAAGAAAGAGGATACTGGGATAGTGTCCTGAAGATAATTTAGTTCATCAAGTCATCTGGAAAGAGACTTAACCCTGAACCCACCTAAGTGGCAAGATGGATTAACAGACTGACTGTACCGAAAGTTAGAAGTCCTCTATTTTGTAAATAGTTAATCTGGAGTATCCCACTATTCCTTTCTCCCATCCCTAATTTATAAAATAAAATACAAAACAACTACATACCCCTGTATGGATTATTGAGTGAGCCAAGAAGTAAAGTGATAGACTGTGAATGTTAAAGTTGCTATTGGTAACCCAGGGGGACCCGTAAGTGTGAAATCCAGCAGTCCTCAAGGGGCAGTGATACATTTGGGGGCGTCATCCGAGATACACCCCTGGGATACAGCAGCTGTTAATAATGGCAACGGCCTAGAAATCCCGCCAAGGAATGCCATGTTTTCCCAAGTAATGTACTGGAGTGTCAGTGGAGGGAATAATGTCTGCTCTACAGTGATCAGTGAAAGTGTGCTGACAAGTTAGGTTAGTAATGGTGGTTGCCATGGGTAACAAACAGACATTTACCCAGGAAACAGTATGTGTTCTCAAGTAAAATGCAGAAGAGTTGATGGAGAAGAAATGCACTGTATAGTACAAAAGGACTGTGTCTGCTTTACAGTAATTGCTGCAAGTGTGGATGAGGAGAGTGGTGACCCGGAGCACAGGGATCGGTGTGTCGGGGGTCATGTCTGTACATATACTGTGAAGAAAAATGTTGACCGTGCAATTCATGACAGCGGGACAATTTTCCTAAACAGTATCGGAGGTCAGTTGGCTTCTGTAGAAAGAAGTGCAGCTGAGGCCCGGGTACAGACGGAAAGGGCAGATGTGTGTGTGTTGGTGAACACAATCTGCCAGGCAGTTACCTACGTTCTTGCTAAGCAGAGTTGTAGCAGCTGCGAAGAAGTTACTGTACCACGCAGGAAATCGCATGCTGAAGAGATCTGGGTAACAAGAGGAGCCACCGCCAGAGAGCCAGCTACTCTGGATATGTGGGCAGGGTTGCCACTCACAGACTGCTAATCCGAGTGGAGGAAGAGAGCTGAGACATCACTTCTGCCTTCGGGTGTAGCTGAGGAGCAGACACGTGTGTGGAGGAGCAAAATGGCGGATACCTGAGTGAGCCGGAGTGCAGGGGCTATCCCACGTGTTGGTGGAGGATCTGGAAAGGTAATGGAATTACTGGAGTAGGTCCTGTGGGATACAGGAGTTTGGTTGGTGCCCATCGGATGGCTGGAGCTGTGCAGCAGAAGGGACAAGGAGCATTTTGGGCTGGTATGTAGCTGATGCTTGAATGTGTACATGCAGTTGCAGGCCTAGAGCCAGTGCGGACACTGCGGTGACTTGCTTGTGCAGGCGATGCAAAATGAATGTCGGCCCAGGAAGCTGAGTGTGAGCTAGGAGACTGGATTCACCCAGGAATTGCTGGTGCCTATGAGAATCCCTGTGGGCAGAGGAAGAAGAGTGCTGAGAGCGCTGCTGGAGCTGGGGCCAGTGGTGCAGACCTACACTGCCATATGCCAAACCAGGGAGACTCACACTTCGGAGATGAAATGTACCCAGATGGTACAGGCCGAGTAGTGGCCAGAAGGAGGGCCAGCAATACCTGCACAGGCAGAACCCACAACTCTCATTAAGGCAGAGGGGAATCAATGGGCTCCATGGAGAGAGGCTTCCAGTGTGTCCAGTGAAGGGGAGGCTGGAGCCGTTTATATAGGGTCACCCAGCTACCAGCATCAATTTGGGTCCTTGGAAGAAGGAATGGATGTGTGGAAGTCTGAAGAGGAGGCAGAGTGGGACTGGGGAGCAGAGGAGAGGAGCAGCTCTGCAAGTCCCAGTTTGCCTTATGAGGAATTTAGAGAGGCTGTGGTGCACATGCAGTGTGTCAAAAACTTGGAGTTCTGTGAGGCCTATGCTACAAGGGTCCCAGATTTGTCCCCACTTCATACATACACCCGGGCTCGGGATCAGAGCGAAGCATACGCAAAACTCATCAGAAGAGACCCTATATCCCCCACCTGGGAGAGGAAACAGACAGACCCTTCCCAGGTTCTCAAGATGCCAGCGTCTTATTCAGAGAAAGGTGGCCCTGGAGTATGGGTACGACTACCCCTACCCTCCTCAGGATATTATGCAGGAAATAGAGGCCAAGAGAGAAGAATGGTGCGATGAGGCAGTCTGGGAGTTCCTATACATCCCTAAACTGTATCGGAAAACGGAGAGGCCTGAGTTGTGGAACGCCTTTTGCTCTGTAAAGACGAACTGGAATTTAGGGCGGGCCATCTACATAGACCGTGTGGAGGTTCGCCGCCCAAACAAAACAGGTCAGGCTTGGTCTGTTCGTGTCCAGGACTCTGAGGGGAAGGCTGTTTAGATCCCTCATCCCGAACAGTATTGCTGAGGATGTAGGATCCCATCCTTCAGAGAAATTGTTGCTACAAGGCTGGCTAGCCTAGAAGTTCTTTAAAAAAGAAGAGGGGCTGGAGAGCTCGAAGTTCAAGTTTAAATTCAAAGTCAAGTTGTTGTTAGGGTTAAAAACCCTATTCCCACATTTCCCCTTTCCCTTCTATCCTTGCAAGAGGGATTGGGAATCAGCAGAACTGCTACCACTGTGTAGTATCATCAGAAGGGGGCCGACCCTCTAACTCCCCAAAATGACTTTCTATTCAGAGGACTTCGGTAATTACTTAGTTCTATGCTTCAGTTGCTACAAGAAGCTATCGTTACTGAATGTTCTATTAAGGTTCTTTCGGCCAACAGGCCAGGATCACTCGCTGGAACAAGTCAAAGGACACTTTACGAAGAAATTTGGGCCAATGGGCCAGGAGAAGAGTACAGAAGAAGAGGATTCCCTTACAAAGATACTTTGTTCAAAGGGCACTTTGTGAAGATCCTGTTAGGCCAGAGGGCCACTTGGAGGAATTATGTGTGAGTTGCTACCTTAGAAGGAGGTAGAGGCTCATTGTCTCTTCAGAGGATTGGATGCCAGTGTGAGGGACCCCTTGAAGAGATTTATAAAGCTCACAAGTTGGACAAACTTGCACAGGCTCCAGCAAAACAGCTTGTCACAGAAGAAGATATGTTGCCTCTGTGTTACAGAAGGAGAGGACACTGGGAACACCAGTTGAGTAGACTCCCCATGTCTTTATTCTGAACTTGTGGGTCTGACAATAATAGTAAGAAAGTCAGTACCCTAGTGCTGGAAAGGGACTGTGCCTATTATTTAGTCACCAAAGTGGCTATTGGGGAGAATTGAGATGGAAGTGTTAGATAATTAGCTTGGCAGGGTTTAATTGTTATCTGTTTCAGGAATAACAATGGAACGTCGAGTCAAGTGTGCCCTGAGGGGGCAGGAATTGAAGAGAATCTCTAAAAGAATGTGCAGTTAGAAATAATGTGGTGAGAGGGTCGCCTCTGAGGAGAGGACAGTCTCACTGGTGTAAGTAGCATTAATGCTTAACCAAACTTCCTTTAAAGGCTTGCTTGGGATTTACGGGTCTGGCTAGGCCCTCCACTACTTAATGTAAATTTCTGTGCCATGTAGATAGTGTATCTAGTTAGCTAGACAGAATGATGTTTTACCTGTCCAAGCAGATTTTGTTTGGCGGGGGGTGCATTGATTTAAATGCACTTGCTATGTGTAAGTAACTGTGTGAATATTTGTACAGCAGAGTTATCATTTATGGTATCTACTGGCCACATATGGGGTATGCCCCATGGCCATGTACATTTGTTATTTCCCTTTTTCCAAGTATGTGGGATACTCCCTGGAAATTTTTGTAAAATAATTTTTGTAGGGGCGGTTGCCCAGAGCCAGTGAGGACATGGCTCGTTTTTGCAGGGGGTGAGTGTAAATTTTTGTTTATTAAACATCTCACAAGCATAATAAAAAACATATTTACATATATACAAAATAAATAAATATATATACATAAACAAAAATAGCTAACATCAGCATAGAAACGATTACACATTGAATCCATGCATGCAGCCTTTTTTCAAAAATCCAATCTTATAAAAATCTAGAGGATGTGAAAGGACAAAAAGAAAAGCCGCACGTCCAGAGACTGACAGACAGCAGCTACGGGGACATGACATTCCTCCATGCCTTTGTCCAGGCTCCTGGCCGCCACCTGTCCTTCTCAAGACCACAAATCTTCCCAACCTCACCCAGAATGTTGTGCACCACTACCTCGACAGGAAGGACTGTTTTCCGAGTGGAAACCTGACACTGTGCATTCCACGTGAAGTAACAGACTACTAAGCTAACTAGAAAAAGTGTCTGAAAATCAAAATCGCGATGTGTCTCAAAAGACCCGTACGACCACTCCGCATAACTTAAGCGGGAAAGGAAAGGGATACCCAGAGCCCCACCCACCCGCTTATAGACTTCTATATTGAAGGGGCACCGTAGCAAGAAATGGTTCATCGTCTCCTCCACACCGCCACACTCCACTCTTGGACAACCATGGTTCTCCGCAGAGTGATGCTTCAAGTTGCCCTTTACATAGAGTCTGCCATGGAACGAGAGAAAGGCCAAATCCCGAAAATTCAAAGGGATTCTCTTCAGATTAATCAAACGCAGACCCTCCCTCATAACAGGGCCTGGGCAATCCCTCAAGGTCAGTGGCTAGTTAAAGGCAGATTCAACAACCCTCTTCTCCAGGCCTGCGGGGGAGGGGGAGTGTAGCACCCTCCTAGGTAGGTGCTAGTGAGAGAGTATAGTTTTTGATTCTGTCTGCCTATCATAGTAGCATCAGGCAAATCTATATTGCTTTCTGCCTACCAGAGAGCAGGATCTGTTAGTGAGGTCTGCTCAGTGTGCTCAGTATGTGATTCATTGTGTCTAGAGAGTGTTTCACACTGGTCCAATAGGGAGGCATGTTGGACAGTGGGAGGAAACCTGACCAATCGATACATAGGCTTTGATACAGTCCTGGTGATTGGCAGAGACAGGCTGTCTCTGTGCATTATGGGATACTGTATAAAAGCCAGGAGCACATGTGCTGCGGGGTCTTTGGCTGGTGAGCAGAGTCCCAGAGGGAGGGTGGCGGCTGCCTCCTCCTCTGTAGCAGTGGCACGTGGTGTCAGGAGGTCGTCCTGAGGGCCAGTAGAAATGGAGAAGAACCCTAGAAAAACAGTATAGTGAGTACAGGGAATCGTGTCAAGGGGTCTGACCTGAGGGGGGCCATCCCAAGAGTAGGTTAGTCAGCAGACGGGTGTCAGCAGTCAAGAAAGCGGATACTAGGATAGTGTCCTGAAGATAATTAAGTTCATCAAGTCATCTGGAAAGAGACTTAACCCTGAACCTACCTAAAAGGCAAGGTGGATTAACAGCCAGGCTGTACCGAAAGTTGAAGTCCTCTATTTTGTCAAAATCTGGAGTATCCCATTATTCCATTCTCCCATCCCTAATTTACAAAATAAATTACCAAAAAACTACATACCCCTGGATGGATTATTGACTGAGCCAAGAAGTAAAGTGATAGACTGTGAATGTTAAAGTTGCTATTGGTAACCCAGGCGGACCCGTAAGTGTGAAATCCAGCAGACCTCAAGGGGGCAGTGCTACATATATTATACATTTACATCAGACCCTGCCCTCAAGGAGGTTACAATCTAAGATCCCTAAGGCTGGCCATACAGGGCTGGATTAACATAGGGGCTATCGGAGCTGCAGCCCCAGGCCCCTACCTTAAGATAGGCCCAGTTGCCAAAAAAGAACAGGCTGTGCCAGGGAGGGACTGATAGCTACAGAGTCTCTGCCCTTGCCATTAAATATTCACACTGCTGGCTTCTGAAATTACACCCCTCCGTCTCCCCGCAGTGGTTGGCTGTTTTCCCCATTGCCAGCATGAAGAATGAGGAAAGCAAAGCAGAAGTGCTCTGCCGACTCCTCCCTGAGTCCCGACCCTGCTCCACCTCCTTTCTTACGGCGCTCAGTGCAATCTGAACTAAATACTGCTCAGTGTCATACTGTCCACACTCCTCTCCTGTACATAATGCCCACTGTCATACCCCCCACATTACTCTCCTGTGCATACTGTCCACTGTCATACACTTCTCTCCTCTACATAGTGCCCACTGTCATACGCTCCACATTCCTCCCCTGTGCATAGTGCCCACTGTCTTACCCTCCACACTCCTCTCCTGTAAATACTGCTCAGTGTCATACCATCCACACTCCTCTCCTGTACATACTGCCCCCTGTCATACCCTCCACAATGCTCTGCTGTGCACACTGCCCACTGTCATAAGCTTCGCTCCTGTACATGTGCCGGCTGCCATACACTCAACATTCCTCTCTTGTGCATACTGTCCACTGTCATATACTTCTCTCCTCTACATAGTGCCCACTGTCATAGCCTCCACATTCCTCTCCTGTGCATACTATCCACTGTCATACACTTCTCTACTGTACATAGTGCCCACTGTCCTACCCTCTAAACTCCTCTCCTGTGCATTCTGCCCACTGTCATACACATCTCTCCTGTACATAGTGCCCACTGTCATACCCTCCACATTCCTCTCCTGTGCATACTGCCCACTGTCATACACTTCTCTCCTGTACATAGTGCCCACTGTCATACTCTCCACATTCCTCTCTTGTGCGTACTGCCCATACTGTGCGTACTGCTTCCCCGATCGTCTCCGAATCGAGTTTGGAGATCCGCCCGCTTGTGTAAACAAAGCGGGCGGATCTCCTAAGTGACAGGCAGGGTCAGATTGCAGGGTTCAGCATAGCTGAACCTGCGATCTGTCCCTGTGTCACTCAGTCACCTCCCCCCACACACGTCAGTAAGTACCAGGCATACATTAACCCCTCCCTCTCCAATAAAATGAACCCCTTCCCTGCCAGTGTCATTTTTACAGTAACAGTGCATATTTATAGCACTGATTACTGTAGTAATGTCACTGGTAACCCCAAAAGTGTCAAAAATGTCAGTCAAGGGTCCGATCTGTCCGCCGCAATGTCGCAGTCCCGCAAAAAAAAAATCGCAGATCGCCGCCATTACTCGTTAAAAAAAACCCACCAAAAACAGAAATCTTTCCCTTAGTTAGTAAACGCAATAACTTTTGCGCAAACCAATCAAAATACGCTTATTGCATTTTTTTTTACCAAAAATATGTTGCAGAAAACAAATTGGCCTAAAATGATAAAAAATTTAGATTTTTACATTTTTTTGGGGGGGAATTTCATATAAAAAAATGTGAAAAATATTGTTATTTTTTCAAAATTGTCGCTTTTTTTTTATAGCGCAAAAAGTAAAAATCGCACAGGTAATCAAATACCACCAAAAGAAAGCTCTGTTTGTGGGAAAAAAAGGACGTAAATTTTGTTTGGGTACGGCTTTGCATGACCGCGCAATTGTCAGTTAAAGTCGCACAGTGCCGAATCGCAAAAAGTGGCCCAGACGTAAGACAGCAAAATCCTCCGGTGGTAAAGTGGTTAATATTGCTTTAAGACCTGCCTAAAAACAGATGTCACAAGATTCCTGTAATTACATTTATTTGCCAGAAAGTATTCTTCTGTGCACCTTTCTGATTTAGTTTCAGTTTGATAGTAAAACCTACCGTACTTTTTTGTCTGGGACAACTAAATATGTTGGATTTTCCTTAATTTTAAGTTATTGTGACATTGTTTACCAGGACAAATGATGAGGGGGAATCTTCCCTGCAGAGATAGAAGCAGCAACAAAAAATTTGGCAGGGCTGCTAACCCTTCCCCACCCTGTCAAAAATTGAAATTGAAAAGTTTTGTCTTTAGATATACAAGTGCATCTCAAAAATTTTGAATATCATCAAAAGCCAGGTATTGGTACTTTTGGCAGTGTGGACAGGTGCCAAGTCCTGCTGGAAAATGAAATCAGGATCTCCATAAAGCTGATCAGCAGAGGGAAGCATGAAGTGGACTTGATAAAACACAGTGGACCAAGACCAGCAGATGACATGGCTCCCCAAATCATCACTGACTGTGGAAACGTCACACAACTTGGATTCTGTGCCTCTCCAGTCTTACTCCAGACTCTGGGACATTGATTTCCAAATTAAATGCAAAGTTTACTTTCATCTGAAAAGAGGACTTTGGACTACTGAGCAACAGTCCAGTCATTTTTATCCTTAGCCCAGGTAAGATGCTTCTGACATTGTCTCTGGTTCAGGAGTGGCTTGACACAAGGAATGCGACAGTTGTAGCCCATGTCCTGGATTAGTCTGTGTGTGGTGGCTCTTGAAGCACTGACACCAGTCGTAGTCCACTCCTTGTGAATCTCCCCCAAATTCTTGAATTGCCTTTGTTTTCACAATCCTCTCAAGGCTGCAGTTATCCCTGTTGCTTGTGCACCTTTTTCCACCACACTTTTTCCTTCCACTCAACTTTCCATTAATATGCTCGGATACAGCACTCTGTGAACAGCCTGCTTTTTTTTAGCAACAACCCTTTGTTACTTCCACTCCTTGTGGAGGGTGTCAATGACTGTCTTCTGGACAACTGTCAAGTCAGCAGTCTTCCCCATGATTGTGTAACCTACTGAACCAGACTGAGAAACCATTTAAAGGCTCAAGAAACCTTTACAGGTGTTTTGAGGTAATTAGCTGAATAAAGAGTGGCACCACAAGTCTACAAAATTGAACTTTTTCACAATATTCAAATTTTCTGAGATACTGAATTTTGGGTTTTCCATAATCATCACAATTAAAATAAAAAAATATTTCACTGTGGGTAATGCATCTATATAACATATGAGTTTCCCTTTTTGAATTGAATTACTGAAATAAATTAAAGCGGAGTTCCGGCCGCAAAATCGTTACATTCGATTTTTTGCCATCTGCTTCCTTATTGTCACCTGAAAAAGAATTGTATATTCCCGAATTTTTTTTTTTTACTTACCGTGTTTCAGAAGAAAATATACTCACCTTTCCTTCAACTTCCTCCCTCTGTGGCCACGGCCCGCGCTGTCACTTCCTGTCCTGTAATGCGTCCTGGGAGCTCTTACTCATCCCTCCCAGGAGGCAATGGGCAGTGACGTAGGCGGCCGGCCGCTCCTCTCATCGCTGCCGTCCCTATGGAAACCCTTACTATGCCGATCGCATAGTACTGGGCATGTGCGAGATTTGGCGCTGCATTCATCGGCCCCCTCCATCTTGAACCAGGAAGCAGGGCAGATATTTGCATACTGCGGCTTCGGGTGACCAGGACAAAGATGGCGGCGCTCAGAAAACTTTTTATAAAGTAAGATTTTATGATTGCCAATCCATTATTAAACTGTCTAAAACCAGATTAGCGGATGTATCAAGAGCGGAGGATCACTCTTTGGGAAGTATTTATAAAAAAAAATGATTCTGTGGCCGGAACTCCGCTATAACTTTTTGATGAAATTCTAAATGTTTGAGATGCACCTGTACTTGAAGCACAGGTTGATTTTAAAAGTATGGCTGATGGTTTACCACATGAGTATTCCCTGTTATGTCCCTCCACAACTAGATTGACGTAAGGCCAATGTGGTGCCTATATTTAAAAATGAATCAAAGTCTTTGCCAAGTAACTATAGACCTGTTAGTTTAACTTCTATAGTCGGGAAGATACTGGAGAGTTTAATAAAAGATCACATAGATGAGAAAAAAATATTTTAAGCAACAGACAGCATGGATTCATGAAAGACAGAAGTTGTCAGACAAATCTGATTTCTTTTTATGAGGAGGTAAGTAAAACCTTGGACAGAGGGGTGGCTGTGGACGCAGTATATTGGATTTTGCAAAAGCGTTTTGACACAGTTCCCCACACACGGCTAATGTGTAAGGTAAAGTCTACAGGCTTGGAAAGATCAGTTTGTAAATGGATAAAAAATTGGCTAAAAGTCTGAATTGGGAGAGTAGTGGTTAATAATTCTTACTCTGAATTGTCTAAGGTTATCAGTGGTGTACCCCAAGGTTCAGTGTTGGGACCCTTACTTTTAAATACCTTTATAAATGATATAGGCTGAGAAGTACCATTTCAGTCTCTGCAGATGACACCAAGCTTTGCAGTGGAATAACTTCCTTACAGGATGTCTCCAACTTACAAGCCAACCTCAATGCACTGTTTAATTGGGCAACTATGTGGCAAATGAGGTTTAATGTTGATAAATATAAGGTTATGCACTTGGGGGATAAGAATATGCATGCATCATACATACTAGGGGAAGTACAACTGGGGGAATCAGTGGTGAAGAAGGATCTGGGTGTTCTGGTAGATCATAAGCGTAATAATAGCATGCAATGCCAAGCTGTGGTTTCCAAAGCAAGCAAAGTTCTTAATTGTATTAACAGAGGCATTGACTCCAGAGAGAGAGAGATATAATTTTACCCCTGTTTAAATAATTAGTAAGACCTCATCTGCAATATGCAGTTCTATTTTGGGCACCAGTTCACAAAAAAGATATTGTGGAACTGGAGAAAGTGCAGAGAAGGGCAACCAAACTGATAAGAGGCATGGAGGAGCTCAGCTATGAGCAAAGATTAGAGGAACTGAATCTATTCTCTCTTGAGAAGAGATTAACCACTTGCCAACTGCCGCACGACTATTTACGTCAGCAGTCAGCCCCTCACAGGCAAAGCGACGTAGGGCTACGTCGCTAGCCTGTGAGGGTTTTGGGAGTGAGCGCGCGCCACTGGGCACTCGCGATCATCCGTTAGAGCGGGAGAAAGGCAGGCGGCTAGTGTAAACAAAGCCGCCTGTCAGTCTCCCCTGTGTATGAATGGTGATCAAACGGTTCTACTATGTAGGACCGTTGATCACTGTTCTTACACATCAAGCCACAGCCAATCACAGTTAGAAACACGCCCCTAGGACACACTTAACCCCTCCCTCTCCAATACAGTTAACTCCTTCACTGCCAGTGTCATTTTTACAGTAACAGTGCATATGTATAGCACTGATTACTGTAGTAATGTCACTGGTAACCCCAAAAGTGTCAAAAATGTCAGTCAAGGGTCCGATCTGTCCGCCCCAATGTTGCAGTCCCGCAAAAAAAGCGCAGATCGCCGCCATTACTCTTTAAAAAAAAAAAAACAACAAAAATTACAAAAATCTTTCCCTTTGTTAGTAAACGCAATAACTTTTGCGCAAACCAATCAAAATACGCTTTTTGCGATTTTTTTTACCAAACATATGGTAAAAAAAAATTGGCCTAAAATGTTAAAAAATTTTGATTTTTACATTTTTTTGGGGAATTTCATATAAAAAAATGTGAAAAATATTGTTATTTTTGCAAAATTTACGCTCTTTTTTTGTTTATGGCGCAAAAAGTAAAAATCGCACAGGTGATCAAATACCACCAAAAGAAAGCTCTGTTTGTGGGAAAAAAAGGACGCCAAATTCGTTTAGGTATAGCATCGCACGACCGCGCAATTGTCCGTTAAAGTCACACAGTGCCGAATCGCAAAATAGGCCCTGGTCAGGAAGGGGGTAAAATCTTCCGGGGCTTAAGTGGTTAAGGGGGATATGATCAACATGTACAAATACATAAGGGGTCCATATAGTGAACTTGGTGTTGAGTTATTTACTTTAAGGTCATCACAGAGGACGAGGGGCCTTTTTGTCTAGAGGAAAAGAAACTTCATCTCCAAATATGGATTGGTTTCTTCACGGTAAGAGCTGTGAAAATGTGGAATAGACTCCCTCCAGAGGTGATTCTGGCCAGCTCTGTAGATTGCTTTAAAAAACTCCTGGATTCTCTCCTAAATGTATGTAGCACCCTCCTAGTCAGGTGCTAGATAGCAGGTATAGTTTTTGGCTTTCTCTGCTTAACAGGAAAGCAGTAGGTAAAGCATTTGTGCTCTCTGCTTATCAGGGACCTGGATTTACTAGTTAGGCCTGCTCTATGTGTTCAATGTGTAATTCATGTAAGCTGAGGGAGTGTCCCCACTGTATCCAAAGGAGAGGTACTTTGGACAGTGGAGGAAACCCAGCCAATGACACACAGGCTTTGCTACCATCCCATGGGTTTGGGACAGAGAGTGGTGCATCATGGGATAGGGTATAAAAGCCAGGAGCACATTTGGGCGGGAAGCCAGGTCCCAGAAGGAGGGTGACGGCTGTGTCCTCTTCTGTAGCAGTGGACGGTGGTCACAGGCAGTCGGCCTAGTGAACCAGGGAGTGTGACTGAACCCAGAAGTCCAGGAGAAGCTGACTGGAGGAGTTGGGGCTGAAGTGACTCTGGAAAAACAGAGTCCGTGACTACAGAGGAACTTGCTCAGGGGTCTGCCTAGGAAGGGGACCGCTCCGGAGAGTAGAGTCAGTGGACGGGTGTCATCTTTACAGTGAGAGAGAAAAGGGTTGCCAAGTTAGAGCCCTGAAGATAATTGTACACAGGAACACTATTATTACTTTCATACCAGTGGCAGAGCAAAGCAGCAGTCTTGCCGCACTCTCAAGTCAGATGTCCTCAATACTGTGAATAGTTGCTAGTTGGAGTATCCTACTCATCCCTTCTCTTATCCAAGTTCTAAATAAAACTACAAAACAACATCCCTGGACTGATCATTGACTGAGCCAAGTACTTAAAGTGATAGGATGCTGCAAGCCGCTGCTACGGGTAACCCAGGGGAATCCAGAAAGAGTTATATCCAGCAGTCCTCTAGGGGGCAGTGCTATATGTACATAAAATAACGGGGTACTAACATTTATAGGTAAAGTTGATCCAGGGAACATCCGATTGCCTCTCTGGAGATCAAGAAGGAATTTTTTCCCCTGCTGGAGCAAGTTGGATCATGCTTTGCTGGGGTTCTTCGCCTTCCTCTAGATCAACTATGAATATAGGATTGTGAATATGGGATTGTATTTTTTTTTTTTTTGTTGTTTTTTTACTGGTTGAGCTAGATGAACTTGTGTCATTTTTCAACCTGACTAACTGTAAATATATAACTATGTAACTAAACTGTCATATGGGTCTAGCACATAGGTGATACAAAGAACAATTGATGATTACAGTCAGAGATTTCCCAGCACACAGGAAATCAGTCTAGTTGCTCAAAGCCCTCATCGTCACTGTCACTGTCATTGATACATCTGCATAATCAATAGAGAGAATTATTGCTGATCTAATGGTTTCTTTTATTAGACTTTTTTTAATGTTTTCTTTTTAAAGATGTACAAATTTTTTTCTACTCCTGCAGTTCAGCCCAGACATCCTATTGTTTAAGTTAGTCCAAGCAGACTAATAGGTGTGCTTTAAAAGAGAGGAACATTAAGGTACAATCACAGTAAGATCAGAAAAAAACCCACTTGTAAAGTTGTTCCACATGCTTTCTGGTCCATTTCTGAACTCACCAATAAATGATTATGGTGCAAGTGTAGCCATGCCCACCATATGCCTTACTCACCAGAACAACAGAACGAATATTTCTTTGGGTCAGAATCCACCTGTGGATAAGTATTCCAGCCCCTGCATTTAGCATACAGAGCACTGATGGCTATATCTCCTCCTCTCCTCTGCAGATGGTCACAGGTGTAATGATAGATGTGCACAGCCTATTGCATTAGAGTGTGCACCCCAAAACTCAAGCGAACACGCATGCATGAGTATGCATGTGTACTGACTACATTGTAATATCCCAGCTTACCTTCTCCTGGTAGGTTAAAGTCCATCCCACACTGCAGGCTGTGTTTATTCCTCCCTCTCCCGCCCACTCCAGCTGCCGGCACCTCCTGTTGTAAAGTCAAATAAAGCACTCTGGGTAAGGGGGCAGGTACAGTGTCATTCCCATTGGCTAAGGAGGCGGCAGAGACATGGAGCAACTGTAGCCTCAGGATTTTTAGACACTGCATAGTTGCCAACATTGGTGATTAGGGTGTGCCCAGTCACACTCGGCACACACCCTGTGCACACCAATGGGTGTAATACATTATCCAATCTTTAACCCCCTCCCATCCGCGCTACAGCCTATATACGGCTACAGCGCGGACTTGAATTTTCGGGAGGCCTCCTTAAACGGCCTCCAGTGACACGCCCCCAGCACGCTCCCGCGAGCGCGCATCGGGGGGGAAACAGATCGTGGTGAATGGCCAATCACAGCGGCCATTCACCACGTGATCAAGCTGTCCAATGAGAGATGATCTCATATGTAAACATATGAGATCATCTCTCATTGCCGGCGCTCCTTCCTCACACAGACACTGCAGTGTGAGGAAGGAGGGGGAGCCGACAGCCGCTGGGGACACACAGGAATGTAATCAGGACACTGATCACCAGTGCCCTGATTACTAAAGGTAAAAAAACCACACACATTGCCCCCCCATCAGTGCCCACAGTGCCCGCCATCAGTGCCCCCATCAATGCCCACAATCAGTGCCCATAGTGCTGCCAGTCAGTGCCCATCAGTGCCTGCTCATCTAGGCACTGATGAGCACTGACTGGCAGCACTATGGGCACTGAGTGTGGGCACTGATGGTGCTGCCCATCAGTGCTCATCAGTGCCTCTCATGAGTGCCACCCGTCAGTGTCCATCAGTGCCATCCGCCAGTGCCCATCAGTGCCGCCTATCAGTGCCCATCAGTGCCGCCCGTCAGTGCCACCTCTCAGTGCCCAGCAGTGCCACCTCTCAGTGCCCAGCAGTTCCACCTCTCAGTGCCCAGAAGTGCCGCCTATCAGTGCCGCCTATCAGTGCCGCCTATCAATGCCGCCTATCAGTGCTCATCAGTGCGGCATATTAGTACCTCCTCATCAGTGCCCATAAGTGCCACCTCATCAGTGCCCATAAGTGCCACCTCATCAGTGCCCATCAGTGCAGCCTATCAGTGCCCATCAGTGCAGCCTCATCAGCGCACATCAGTGAGGGAGAAAAATTTATTTTCAAAATTTACTCGCAGAAAGTAAGAAAAACTTTTTTTTTTTTTTTCAAAATTTTCTGTCTTTTTTCTTTTTTTTGTAAAAAATAAAAAACCCAGAGGTGATTAAATACCACCAAAAAAAAGCTCTATTTGTGTGAAAAAAATGATAAAAATTTCATATGGGTACAGTGTAGCATGACCGCGCAATTGTCATTCAAAGTGCGCGAGCGCTGAAAGCTGAAAATTGGCCTGGATGGGAAGGGTGTTTAAGTGCACAGAAGGCAAGTGGTTAAAAACACTCTTTTATCCTCTCCTTCCCCATTTGATTCAAAGTTGAATACTCTGGTGCGCAAGATGGAACTTCCTCCTCACAACAAAG
The DNA here is from genome assembly GCF_965119305.1 of Pelophylax lessonae. NCBI lineage: Eukaryota > Metazoa > Chordata > Amphibia > Anura > Ranidae > Pelophylax > Pelophylax lessonae. The sequence goes on along the minus strand of NC_138775.1, from coordinate 250,281,683 downwards.
TGACTCCTCACATGGGAAGTGGTGTAGTAACCATACCTACCAAACTTTTTGAGATGGGAGCGAGAGACACCTAATAGCATAAGTATGTAGGCATATGACACCCTCCTGCAATGCCACCTTAAAGGAGAATTATAAACAAAAAATATGATTGGTTAAACTCACAAGTGCTTTTTTTAACCTCTACTATTCCTTTATACTGGCTTTTAAAATTTACAAATGCAACAGTTTAGAAATTGGATGAAAGATTTAGCACTGGAAAACACTTTTTGAAAGAAAAATCAGGGACAGTTGGGAGCTATGTAGTAACATTTAATTAAACATAAAAAAAAATTATCAAAATGCGGTATTTTAAAATTCACAACTGTTACTGATGTGTTTTATCTTATGACTTCTTCAGGGACCTCTGAAGAAGTCATAAGAAGCGTCTGAAGAAGTCATAAGAGGCCGTTTAAAAGGTCATAAGAAACCCCTGAAGAGGATGTAGGAGGCATCTGAAAAAGTCCCAGGAAGGCTCTAAAGCGGTCATAAGAATCCTTTGAAGAAGTCATAAGAAACCACTGAATATAACATAAGAGGCCCTTGAAGGAGTCATAAGAGGCCTCTGAAGAGGATGTAAGACGCATCTGAAAAAGTCACAAGAAGGCTCTTTAGTGGTCATAAGAAGCCTCTGAAGAAGTCCTAGGAGGCCTCTGAAGCAGTCATAAGAAGCCTCTGAAGAAGTCATAAGTGGTCTCTGAAAAAGTTATAACAGGCCTCTCAAGAAGTCATAAAAGGTCTCTGAAGAAGTCCTAAAACCAAATGCATCAGTCACACTTCTGTGAATTTTAAGGTGCTGTATTTTAATATTTTTTATTATTTCTATGAAAAAAATATAAGTTGTATTCCCCCAGTCTGCTTGCCAGGTTGCCATTAATGTGGACAGACCTCCACCCTGCACACCGAACTATTCAACTTTAAAAGAAACAGACAAAGAACGAGAACGTGTTTAGAAAGATTGAATACTGTATTGCACCTGTAACCATCCGCAGAGTAGATGAAGAGAGATAGCCATTACTGTTCTGTTTTATCCACAGGTTGTTCCAGTGAGTAAGTCGGTTGATGGGAATGTAAATTCTGGGAGTGCTGCTACAATTGCAAAATAATGAGCAAAGTGCAATCACTTTACTGCACTGCAAGAAAGAATCCGAGTCTGCACATTAAATGACTAAATATGACTGCCATTGAGTACAGATTTACTATCTATAACCAACCTTAGACAAACTATTGTTTTAAACATTAACACAAGTAGATACAATCATTAACATTAGGCTATCTAAAACTGTTCAAGTGATTATAGATTGCCTTTAATGAAACCAGTGAGAAGGAAAACGCTTTGATATTCCCATCGTTTACCAATAACAAACGCTATCCTCGTAATTTAATTAATACACAGAGGGGCACCTGGGAAATGGCTGCTTCCATCTTCCTGACTGTAATCAATGTGCCTCCCCTCCCAGCAGAGCCTCGATTGCCTCCATATATCCTCCTCTCCGCACAAAGAACGGCAGAGCAAACTGGGCTCTGGGGAGGCTTTGGCAGCCACTGTAAGCTTCTCCTAGAAACATCACTATGCATATGAGCTCAATGACAGAGGAGATTGCCATTCACACACTGACGGTGGCAGAACTGGGAGACAGAGATAAAGGCAGTTCATTCGAGCAGCCTATATTAAATTAATCAGGAACAAATGGACAGCTCTGTGACTGCCCCTTAGGGATTTTCACCCTTTTACATACAACAGTTCTTTCCTTTCTTATTTGACGAAGATGGATCTGATACGTTAACCAGCTAGATACCGATGGCATACGATTAAAGGGGTTGCTGAGCCTTAGATGCTAGCACAGGGGATACAATATCCTGTACATATACAGCGGGTAAAATAAGTATTGAAGACGTCACCATTTTTCTAGGTAAATATATTTCTAAAGGTGCTATTGACATGAAATTTTCACCACATGTGGGTAACAACCCATGCAATCCATACATTTAAAGAAACCAAAACAAATACGTTCAAAAATTAAGTTATGTGCAATAAAATGGAATGACCCAGGGAAAAACATAGAAACATAGAATGTGTCGGCAGATAAGAACCATTTGGCCCATCTAGTCTGCCCAATATATCTGAATCCTATGAATAGTACCTGACCCAGAGGCGTAACTAGAACCTTCAGGGCCCCGGTGCAAAAAACCATGAAGGGCCCCCCAGACCCCTAGCCGGGACCCTTCCCTCCAAGCCTGGGGCTCTTCCCACTGCTCTTTAGACCCTTTACTCTCGTTGCGGGACCCTTTATTACGGTCCCGCAACGGGACGCTTTCACAAGTCCGGCAAAGACAGCAGAACACAAGTGAACTGGATAAGAGGAGTGGCGGGGGGAGCATACAGAAGAACCAATCTCCTCCATTTTCCTCCTGCAGCTACAGGAAGAGAAAAAGGAGGACAGTGATTTCTCTACATGCCGCCCCCACCGCCCCTCCTATCCAGGTGTACAGGGGAGCCGCGCAAGCCCCCTGGAGCATGGGGCCCGGTTGCAATTGCACCCCCTGCAACCCCTGTAGTTACGCCCCTGCCCTGACCCTATCTTATATGAAGGATAGCCTTATGCCTATCCCATGCATGCTTAAACTCCTTCACTGTATTTGCAGCTACCACTTCTGCAGGAAGGTTATTCCATGCATCCACTACTCTCTCAGTAAAGTAATACTTCCTCATATTACTTTTAAACCTTTACTTTTAAAAATTATTGAACACATTAAGAAAGGGAGGTACAAAAAGCCATGGAAAGCCAAGACACCAGCTATCATAAATAGGAAAGCAATCCTTCCCCTTGCCAGTGCAAATTATTATCAGCTGGTTCAGTCTTAACTGATGGCCTATAAAAAGGTGTCTCATTACCGAAAAAAATAAAAAATATCCAGTGAGGAACAATTGTGTGGACGAAAATGCCTTGTTGTTGTCAGAGGTCAAAACTTGGCCGACTGGTTTGAGGTGATAGAAAGGTACATTACCCCCAAAAAAACACTTGTTACACTTGTTACAACCAAAGTATGCAGAATACCATCTCTGAATGCAAAACACATGGAAACCTTGAAGTAGATGGGCTACAGCAGCAGAAGACCACACCGGGTGCCACTCCTGTCAGCTAAAAACAGAAAACTGAGGCTACAATTTTCACAGGCTTACCAAAATTGGACAATAGAAGACTGGAAAAACATTGCCTGGTCTGATGAGTTTGCAATTACATCTGATTGCAATTACATTTAGATGGTAGGGTCAGAATTTTGGCGTAAACCACATGAAAGCATGGATCCATCCTGCCTTGTGTCAATGGTTCAGGCTGGTAGTGGTGGTGAAATGGTAAGCAGGATATTTTCTTGGCACGCTTTGGGCCCCTTAGTACCAACTGAGCATCTTTTAAATGCCACGGCCTACCTGAGTATTGTTGCTGACCATGTCCATCCCTTTATTACTACAGTATACCCATTTTCTCTCCAGCAGGATAATGCACCATGTCACAAAGCTCAAATCATCTCACCACTGGTTTCTTAAACATAACAATGAGTCCACTGTACTACAATGTCCTCCACACTCACCAAATCTCATTCCATTAGAGCACCTTTGAGATGTGGTGGAATGGGAAATTAGCATAATGGATGTGCAGCCGACAAATCTGCAGAAACTGCTTGATGCTATCATGTCAATATCAGTGGCGGCCTGTGCATGGGGGGCGCCAGGGCAACCTGGGCGCAGGTCATAGCACTAGGACACCCCCACTTTCATGATATCCTGGCTGTGATTGGTCCAGTCTCCAGCCTGGACCAATCATCATCCAGGACATCCGATTGCTGACCCCGCTGACGTCGCAATGGGGGCGGTGCCGGTGCGTGCGTCAGTCACACACCGTCACCGCCCGATCTCCTTCCCGCTGGACCGATCGGAAGACCCAGAGAGCCCGCCGCCGTCAAAGAAGACTGAAGAGGACGAGACGAGCAGCGCCGTGGACGGTTCCCGGAATCCCGCCGCCATCAGAAGAAGAGGACTCGAGGAGAGGAGCAGCGCCGTGGACGTCTCGCAGGCAGCCCAGGAGGAGAGCAGGTAAGTGATTGAAGCCGACCTGTGACCTCACCTGTGCCATGCCTATACCATCACCTGTACCATGCCTATACCATCACCTGTGCCATGCCTATACCATCACCTGTGCCATGCCTATACCATCACCTGTGCCATGCCTATACCATCACCTGTGCCATGCCTGTACCATCACCTGTGCCATGCCTATACCATCACCTGTGCCATGCCTGTACCATGCCTATACCATCACCTGTGCCATGCCTATACCATCACCTGTGCCATGCCTGTACCATCACCTGTGCCATGCCTATACCATCACCTGTGCCATGCCTGTACCATCACCTGTGCCATGCCTGTACCATCACCTGTGTCATGCCTATACCATCACCTGTGCCATGCCTGTGCCATGCGTATACCATCACCTGTGTCATGCCTATACCATAACCTGTGCCATGCCTATACCCTCACCTGTGCCATGCCTGTACCATCACCTGTGCCATGCCTATACCATCACCTGTGCCATGCCTGTACCATCACCTGTGCCATGCCTGTACCATCACCTGTGTCATGCCTATACCATCACCTGTGCCATGCCCGTGCCATGCCTATACCATCACCTGTGCCATGCCTATACCATCACCTGTGCCATGCCTATACCCTCACCTGTGCCATGCCTGTACCATCACCTGTGCCATGCCTATACCATCACCTGTGCCATGCCTATACCATCACCAGTGCCATGCCTGTACCATCACCTGTGCCATGCCTGTACCATCCTGTGTCATGCCTATACCATCACCTGTGCCATGCCTGTGCCATACCTATACCATCACATGTGCCATGCCTGTACCATCACCTGTGCCATGCCTGTACCATGACCTCAAAGTCACGCAATTTTTTTACCGCGTTTTTTGCCACGAAGCAATACCTATTACATTTTTCTTTTTGCGCCCCCCCCCCCCCCCCAAAAAAAATTTTGAGCACCAGCCGCCACTGGTTAATATGGACCAAAATCTCTAAAAGAATGTTTCCAACACCTTGTTGAATCTATGCTATGAAGAATGAAGGCAGTTCTGCAGGCAAAAGGGGGCCCAACCCACTACTAGCAAGGTGTAACTAATAAAAGGGTCGGTGAATGTATATACACTATATTACCAAAAGTATTGGGACACCTGCCTTTACACGCACATGAACTTTAATGTCATTCCAGTCTTAGTCCATAGGGTTCAATATTGAGTTGGCTCACCCTTCGCAGCTATAACAGCTTCAACTCTTCTGGGAAGGCTGTCTACAAGGTTTAGGAGTGTGTCAATGGGAATGTTTGACCATTCTTCCAGAAGCACTTTTGTGAGGTTAGGCAATCTCCGCTCTAATTTATCCCAAAGGTGTTTTATCAGCTTGAGGTCAAGAGGTGCAGGCCAGTAAAGTTCCTCCACCTTAAACTCACTCATCCATGTTTTTATAAACCTTGCTTTGTGCACTGGTGTGCAGTTATGTTGGAACAGGAAGGGGCCATCCCCAAACTGTTTCCACAAAGTTGCGAGCATGAAATGGTCCAAAATGTCTTGGTATGCGGACATCTAAAGAGTTCCTTTCACTGGAACTAAGGGGCCAAGAGCAACACCGTAAAAACAACCCCACGCCATAATCTCCCCTCCACCAAATGATTTTCACCAGTGCACAAAGCAAGGTCCATAAAAACATGGATGAGTCAGTTTGGGGTGGAGGAAATTGACTGGCTTGCACATAGTCCTGACGTCAACCCGATGGAACACCATTGGGATGAATTAGAGCGGAGACTGAGAGCCAATACACTTCTGGAAGAATGGTCAAACATTCCCATAGACACACTCCTAAACCTTGTGGACGGCCTTCCCAGAAGGGTTGAAGCTGTTATAGCTTTAAAGGGTGGGCCAACTCAATATTGAACCCTACAGACTAAGACTGGTCAGCCATTAAAGTTCATGTGCATGTAAAGGCAGGCGTCCCAACTCTTTTGGTAATATTGTGTATATTTAGGTTTACCAGATAGGTCACCAGCCCAATAGTTCAGTAGACAGTTTAGCATTCAGGATAAATGAAGCTTTAGGAGGTAGATGAACAATTAGAATGTATGTATGCTGAATTTTTTTTTTCTTTGTCAGTTTTGGAGTAGAAAACAGTCAAAAGCCCAGTAAGTTTTTTTTTTTTTGCTGTCTGTGTCATGTTTGGGAGATTTCCCTTCTCATCCTGTTCCTGAAACACAACAGAAAATGAGAGCAAAACTCTGTGAATAAAATTGTCACCAAACCAGCCACCACCGTTGGAAAATTACCCCTTACTTTTTGTTCTTGGGACAACTGTAATATTTTTGATTTCCCATCACTTTCTATATCAGTGAGAACGGCCATTGCTGGGATAAATAGGGAGGGTGAATCTCCCCACTGAAGACACAGACTGCGAAAAAAAACTTTACAGATGTTCCAATTCTTTCCCATTCTATCCCAAACTGAAAAAAATGCTTTGGCCAAGGACACTTTAAAGCAGAATTCTAGGCTAAGCTTATCTAGTGTTAAAAACTTTCCCTCCCCTTCCTAACCTATGCTGGCTGACCAGTATAATAAGGATCAAGGGCGTTTTATGAAATCAGTGGGCCTGTGTGCAAGATAATAGGTTGGGCCCCATTGCTTGATAAAAAAAATAAATAAAAAATGAATGTGCTTAGTGAAGAGCCACAGTGAAAAGTGGGCATGGTCTTCATTGTGGTATTGTTAGGATTGTAAAAGACCTGGGGCACCTTTAAGCACGCCAATTTGAAGACTAATGCCGCACACAGCGTGCTGTGGCAGTGTGGTCAAATTGTGTTAAGAGTGGGAGGGGCTAAAGGGCGTGGTTACATTTAAACAAAGTCAGTCTTTCCCCTGGTACAATCCCCCTCTAGGTTAGTCTGTCCCTAATATAAACCTTCCTACACCCAGGTTAATCTGTCCCCCACTATAATCCCCCCAGGTCAGTCTGTCTCCCAGTCAATGCTTTAAGTGGCCAAAAGAGGTGCCGGTTCTCTATTATAGCCTATACATTTTTTCGCCCACCCCACATCAGGGTCCCCACAGAGCACCCCCCCCCCCCTGGCCTGGGCTGGGACTCCGGAGCAGGGGAACTCACTGGTGGTGACTGGTCTGGCTTTAGAGTGGGAAATATTCTTGGGGGGGCAATTGAGGGTGCAGATGTCCAAAATGAGCGTACTGGTACGCTAAGGCGCACAGAGAGGTGGCGGTATGCTCAAGAGCCATATTTGGAAGTGGCGGTACTGAGTACCAGTGCATACCGGCCCACTTAAAGCGCTGCTCCCAGTAAAATCTCACCCTCTGGTCAGTCTGCCCCCACCCCAGTATAATCCTTTCCTCTCCCTCCCAGGTCAATCTGTCCCCCAGTATAATCCAGGTCAGTCTGTCCCCCAGTACAATCCTTCCCCCCAAGGTCAATCTGTACTTCAGTATAATCCCCCTTGGTCAGTCTGTCCCTTAGTTTAATCCTTCCCCCCAAGTCAATCTTTCCCTAAATATAACCCCCTCCCCAGGTCAGTGTGTCCTCCAGTATAGTCTGCATTCGCAAGAGTGACGTCGCCCTGGCACAGCCAAATAAACTCCCGAAAATCGCAAACCTGGACAAAAGATTGGGCGAAGATGGAAGCTGCACAAGGGACAAGGACAAGGGAGAGCAGAGAGAGCGCAGCAGTTGAGGGCTGTGTTTGTAGGTAAGTCCGTCAAAATGTACTAGAATGCAACATATACTAGTACATTATGGCTTAAAGAGGTTGGAAACCCTGGAAAAAAACAAACTCTTAAGACAAAGTGTCAGGGCTTACCTTTGTTGGGAGTCATTCAGGCAGAGATTTATGCTCACCCTTGCAAACAAACACAGACCAGGGTGACCAGGTAAGAAACCACCTGGCCTGTGAGTTTGTGCACGGGGGCTGTTCAGGATCACCAGGTCCAAATACAGGCAAGGACTAGAGCAGGAGAACCGTCAGGTGAAGCCAGGGGTCAGATGCCAGAAACAAACAGGAATGCAGGAACTCAAACAACAGGAACCAAACCAGGAAACCAGAATCAATGAACTGACACTGCCCTTAGGGAGGGGCAGTGTCTTATACCTTGTTAATTAGGTATCAAATACAGCTGGAGAGTTACTGACAGGTCTGAGCCTCTGGTGAAATCCAGCCCCCTAGTGCTGCAGGCAATACAGGAATAAACAGGAGTTCTCCAAAGTCCTGAAGTGGCTCAGAGGCTAGTTTGCAGACTGGGAAGCCAGAAGGACACAGGTTCAATACCTCTGAAAGGCACCAGTGGGGTGGCCACGCCTAGCCGTCTGGCGGGTACGACTAGAACCCTGACAGTACCCCCCCTTTAGGGACGCCCGCCGGGCGTGAACATTTTCCTCAGCAGGAGTGGAGCGTCTGGCACGCAATGCCTCCTCAAATAGACCCAAGTCTTTTTTGCAGACTACAGTACCATCAGAAGCATAGGTACAGTCTGGTGGTATATCTTCTTCGAGCAGGCTTGAAGTAGTGTTGGTACTAATAAGAACTGCATCTTTAGGAGACAGCGTTGCCTCTTCTGGGGCTTTAGACAGAAGTGTCACAGAGGTCCCGTTATCAGGTACCTGAAGGACATTGGTGGTTTCAATCACAGTGGTCTGAGTACCTTTGGCCATAGACGAACATGAACTTGTGTGACAACAATGTTGGCAATTCACAGACAGAGGTGTATTGCTGACTGGGTATAACTGAACAGCACCCAAATGGAGAGCCCGAGGTCTAGGAGGGCGCGTAGGGCACAGAGAGATAAAGTGCCCTCTTTCTCCACAGTAAAAGCAGAGACCACGGCCTCTCCTCCGGTCTCTTTCATCAGGTGTCAATTTGGTCTTTATCTTTATGAGACCTATCTCCATGGGTTCTTCAGAGTCGGCAGGAACATGGGAAACCTCTGGAGTTTCTCTATGAACAGGTTCACAAGATGGCAACATTGACGTGTGGTGTTGGTATTCTCTGTCTCTGGGTATCTTGGATTCTCTGAAAACTGACCTTGGAGTAGACGGTTTTCTAGAGGTCTTACACTGCGAGTCCAATGCAGTCAAGAAGGACACCCAGCTGTCAAGGACAGGATTCTGAGCAAGCAACATCTGGTGTGCCCATGTCTTGATCCATCCAGACAGCAGATTGATAGCCGCACGGACCTTGATAAAGTCACTGGCATATGTCCGAGGCTTTAAGGCAAATAAAATTTCACAGTCCACCTTAAAGCACTGGAAAGAAGCACGACTACCATTGAATCTCTCAGGCATGACAACAAACGGCTCTGAATATGCAGGTTCCGAGACTGGGCGTACTGTGCCTTTAAGTAACAGAATTTCACGCTGCAGCTCTGAAACAGTCTGGGCCAGGCTGGACACTTGCAGGGTTAGCATCTTGCACATCTCTGCTGACTCCATGTTTGTTCAGTTCATTCTGTCAGGGCTTACCTTTGTTGGGAGTCATTCAGGCAGAGATTTATGCTCACCCTTGCAAACAAACACAGACCAGGGTGACCAGGTAAGAAACCACCTGGCCTGTGAGTTTGTGCACGGGGGCTGTTCAGGATCACCAGGTCCAAATACAGGCAAGGACTAGAGCAGGAGAACCGTCAGGTGAAGCCAGGGGTCAGATGCCAGAAACAAACAGGAATGCAGGAACTCAAACAACAGGAACCAAACCAGGAAACCAGAATCAATGAACTGACACTGCCCTTAGGGAGGGGCAGTGTCTTATACCTTGTTAATTAGGTATCAAATACAGCTGGAGAGTTACTGACAGGTCTGAGCCTCTGGTGAAATCCAGCCCCCTAGTGCTGCAGGCAATACAGGAATAAACAGGAGTTCTCCAAAGTCCTGAAGTGGCTCAGAGGCTAGTTTGCAGACTGGGAAGCCAGAAGGACACAGGTTCAATACCTCTGAAAGGCACCAGTGGGGTGGCCACGCCTAGCCGTCTGGCGGGTACGACTAGAACCCTGACACAAAGTCATAATGAACTAGTATGCATCACACACTAACACATTATTAATTACTTAACTTAAAACAAAGCCCTTCCAGCGGCGCCCAGTCACTGCTGAGACCGGTGACATCTTGCCCGGTGTTTATTCCGAGTTTGCGGGCTCAAGTGCTGTGATTGGCCAGAGCCGCGGTGACGCCATTCCAGCGCAAGCGCGCAGGAGCTGCCGTTTACAGCAAAGGCTCTGAAGGTCCACCATGGTAAGCTGGACCTTCAGAGCACATGCGCCAATGACGTCATCGGCTGCATGCACTCTGAATATCTCCTAAACTGTGCAAGCTTAGGAGATGTTCGTAGTACCTACAGGTACACTATTTACATTACAAGGATTTTAACAAACTTTGTTGCAGATTCCTACCTTTTGTTATTCTGAAGGAATCCATGTTTGTTCCTCTGTTCTCCTGTTCTGAGTTGGTCTAATGGGAGTGGTTTTATAATTATCAACCAGCTGTGGCAGCTGCAGAGCTCTAAAGAGGAAAGCTGCTGGGCCTGCATCCCTTTAGACGTGTTCCTATTGGGAATATCTCACCAAAAATGTCCCCCAGTGCAGACTTCTGGGAAAATTGGTGAGCCAATCACACAAGAAGGAAATGATGTTTCTGGGGTGTGGTCAGTATACATTCTGTGTACAGAACAGCTCCAGGTAGCCATATTGCATTGCATTTTCAGAAAATTACAACAGCTGCAGATTGAAAAGGAAAGGTCATTTTTAATAACATTCAATTACAATATGATTTGTGTCACACTTGTATATGCTATTATGTTTTCTCTTTATTTGCTATTTTTTTTCTCCACAAAGTATTTATTTGTACTGTTCTTCTTGATAATAAAAAATATTGAACAAAAATACACTATACTTATATTCCTTTAATAACAACAATCTAATCAACAAATCTAATTGTCTAACTTTTACTTTGCTACTGTAATACACTCTAGTAGCTCACAAAGGTGCACAAAGGTTCCTCCATGGTGCCAGTAAAATTATTATTACCATTTATTGGCCTGCCAACATCTGCCAGGGGAGAGGATGTGTCTGATCTCCATGACACAGAGCTGAAGACCGGCAACGCTTTGGAGGAGTAGTTAACAGACTTTAACTACTGAACAGAAAGGGATCAGCATGACAGATGTGGGTATAAAATTCCTGGCACTGCTGGTGTTCAAATTCATTAAATGATGACTTTGTCATGGCATTGTATCATTGCCATCTTAAAACATTTGCTGGGATGACATTAGTGTATGGATTGGAGACCACTAACGCTGCCATAAAGGTATGATAGCAGGTGGTGGCAGCGATTTTTAGGGTACGGACCTGATACATTTAATAGAAGTGTAGTATAGCCACCCTAGGGAAAAAGATAAGGCGGCAGAGGAGGCAGAACATTGGGATGTCACATTACAGAATTTAAAGTACACTATGCTAATATTTTTACCACCTTAAAACAGGCTGAAAAAAAACTTGATGGTGATGTAATTTCTGCATCAAAATCAAATGTTTATTGTCTAATGTAGAGAGTGCCTTAAAGTGTATGTAAGGGCTAAAAAGGAGATGCAATGCACCTCTGCAAAACATGCACATGTGTTGTATGTCTTTAAAGACTCGGCAACTACAATAAAATATTAGTTGGTCTGCCAGGAATGCACTCAGCTCCTAACGTTTTATTGTGGGCTCACACCCACTGTCTGTATCTCCAAAGTACTGTATAGACCAGGGGTGGCGAACACGCGGCTCTCGAGCCGCATGCGGCTCCCGGCCGAACTGAATGCGGCTCTTTGCCTCTTATGGTATACTGTGGCTCGTCTAGCGGGACCTCTGAGGAGAGATCTCCAAGTGCGTAGTCCCGCCCCCAGGCTGCGTCATCACGTCTCCCATCTCCCAACACTGCACGGGCCAGAGAGCGTGGGGACCCGTGTGTCTCCCTCCCGCCTCAGCTGCATCTTCCCCGCCGAGGCTCCGCAGCAACTATCCTTTTGTTCTCCCTGTTGCATAGGTTTTTTTTTTTTTTTTGCTGGCTCCAGAGTAATCCCTGGTAGGTTAACTGGCATCCCCCTATTCCCCCTCAAGGTGTGTGCCTTATTCTCTATTGCAGATATTAGATTGTAAGCTCCTTTGGGTCAGTGAATGATTTCAATGCTTCAGTTGCCATTTATGTGTGTGGGGGTCTCTGATGGGGGACATTTATGTGTGTGGGGGTCTCTGATGGGGGACATTTATGTGTGTGGGGGTCTCTGATAAGGACATTATTGTGCAGGGGTCTCTGATGGGGGACATTTATGTGTGTGGGGGTCTCTGATGGGGGACATTTATGTGTGTGGGGGTCTCTGATGGGGGACATTTATGTGTGTGGGGGTCTCTGATGGGGGACATTTGTGTGTGGGGGTCTCTGATAAGGACATTGTGCAGGGGTCTCTGATGGGGGACATTTATGTGTGTGGGGGTCTCTGATGGGGGACATTTATATGTGTGGGGGTCTCTGATGGGGGACATTTATGTGTATGGGGGTCTCTGATAAGGACATTATTGTGCAGGGGTCTCTGATGGGGGACATTTATGTGTGTGGGGGTCTCTGATGGGGGACATTTATGTGTATGGGGGTTTCTGATAAGGACATTATTGTGCAGGGGTCTCTGATGGGGGACATTTATGTGTGTGGGGGTCTCTGATGGGGGACATTTATGTGTGTGGGGGTCTCTGATGGGGGACATTTAACTAAGTAACTCAATTACTTTTTTGGGCAAGTCATTTGTAACCAATTACTTTTTTAAAGGACGTTGAGCAACACTGGTTGTGTCACATCTTGCCGTTAGTTCTTAGTGTGGAGGACGCAGCACACCCTCACCATCACTGCAGGTGAGTGTTTGTCTGTTTTGGCAGGTCACTGCGTGGTGTGGCTCTCTGACTCTCACAATTTAAAATTTTGGCTCCTTTTGTCGAACTTGTTCGCCACCCCTGGTATAGACACTAATTGACTTCTACTCGCCATACACCTCTATGATTAAGCAAAATGCATCAGAGGTGAGGTCTGAGCAGTGGTATTAGCTGAGGCCTTCGGATACAGTGCCTCCGGAAAGTAATAACAGTGCTTCCCTTTTATGTTACAGCCTTATTTCAAAATGGATTAAATTCATTATTTTCCTCAAAACTCTACAAACATTACCCCATAATGACAATGTGGAAGAAGTTTGTTTGAGATTATTGCAAATTTATTAGAAATAAACAACCTAAAAATCCCATGTACATAAGTATTCACAGCCTTTGTTCAATGTGAAGCACCTTTGGCACCAATTACAGCCTCAAGCCTTTTTAAATATAATGCTACAAGCTTGGCACACCTATTTTTGGGCAGTTTCTCCCATTCTTCTTTGCAGGACCTCTCAAGCTCCATCAGGTTGGATGGGGAGTGACGGGGCACAGCCATTTTCAGGTCTCTCCAGAGATGTTCATTTGGGTTCAAGTCTGGGCTCTGGCTGGGCCACTCATGAACATTCACAGAGTTTTCCCGTAGCCACTCCTTTGTTATCTTTGCTGTGTGCTTAGGGTCGTTGTCCTGTTGGAAGATGAACCTTCGCCCTAGTCTGAGGTCCATAGCGCTCCGGAGCAGGTTTTCATGTATATTGCTGCATTCATCTTTCCCTGGATCCTGACTAGTCCCCCAGTTCCTGTCGCTGAAGTACATCCCCACAGCATGATGCTACCACCACCATGCTTCACTGTAGGGATGGTTTTGGCCAGGTGATGAGTGGTGCCTGGTTTCTTCCAGACCTCATACTTGCCATTCAGGCCAAAGAGTTTAATATTTGTTTTATCAGACCAGAGAATTTTGTTTTTCATGATCTGAGAGTCCTTCAGGTGCCTTTCAGCAAACTCCAGATGGGCTGTCATGTGCCTTTTACTGAGGAGCGGCTCCCGTATGGCCAATCTAGCATACAGGCCTGATTGTTGGAGTGGTGCAGAGATGGTTGTTCTTCTGGAAGGTTCTCCTCTCTCCACAGGGAAATGCTGGAGCTCTGTCAGAGTGACCATCGGGTTCTTGTTCACTTCCCTGACTAAGGCCCTTCTCCCCCGATCGCTCAGTTTGGCTGGGCTCTGCTCTAGGAAGAGTCCCGGTGGTTCCAAACTTCTTCCATTTACAGATGATGGAGGTCACTGTGGTCATTTGGACCTTCAAAGTTGCAGACATTTTTATGTATCCTTTCCCAGATCTGTGCCTCGATGCAATCCTGTCTCGAAGGTCAACATACAATCCCATAGACTTCATGGCTTGGTTTGCACTCTGACATGCACTGTTAACTGTGGGACCTTATATAGACAGGTGTGTGCCTTTTCAAATCTAAAAGAAGAGAGAATCAGCGCTAGATTTCTAAAATTGGTGGACCATAGATAAATAGTAGTTAATAAAAAGATGTATCCAATGTAAACATAGAATAAAAGATGATGATAAAAGCAATAGTGATCTTAAAACAATAAATTGACAATCCTTGTATAACAATATTACTGATATAAAGTGCTGTAGTGATAATCAATAAAGTGATCCGTGCCAAATCATAAAAGTGAACAAAGAAAAGTGAAGGTGCTGATGGTGGGCAAATGGGAAAATTTCACAGTAGTAATAATCACAGTGATCCTCGTATGGCAATGTGAACCATATATAAGGTGCTATAGTGGCAATAAATCAATAAAGTGATCAATGCCAGGTATAAATCATACAAGTGATGGGATAAAGAAGCTGGTGGTGGGCTGCAACTCAAGTTGCACAATGACAATCAAAATGACAAAATAAAGTGCAGGTGAGGGTGTGGTAGATATTCAGTGGTGCCAAGTCAACTGATAATCAGAAAAAAGAATACTGCAAGGTGCCTAATACAAGGTGCTTATCAATATATATGAAAAAATATATATCAAAAATATATAATAAAAATCGCATAAAAATCGCAAAGTCCCAAAGATGTGCAAAAAAGTGCAATGTATAATAAATGAAGAAGATAAAAGTTCATATGTGATCTGGTGACATAAAACACTTCCGGTGATGACCAAGTGCGATAATTTGTGAGCTTGGAATCCAAATTATGTGCAATGGCCGCTCACCTCCATTAACACTCAATAGAGTGTTTTAGTGTAATCAATCACCATAGGGCAGTGGCGGCTGGTGTGTTGAGGGCGCAGGGGCGCCGCCCCCCCATCCATGCGTCCGGCCCCCTAATCTGCATGCAGGGGCGCCGGACGCATGGAGTGCAATGGGTTTTCGCTATTGTCACACTGATCCTCCTCCTGGCCAATCATGCCATTGGCCGAGGAGGAGGCGGGACCGGAAGGACTCAAGAAGACGCGCCGCCGGAGTGAGAAGCCGCCGCCGAAGCCATCACCGTGTGACCACCGGGACAGAAGCCGTTGCCGAGTGAGGAGAAGCCGCCCGCCTGGACAGAAGCTGTCGCCGAGTGAGGAGAAGCCGCCTGCTGGGACAGAAGAAAGAGGCCGCCCGCCGGGAGTCCGGGACCTGCTCCAGGTAAGTGCACTGGTCTCGGGGGGTGGCACACTGCATTGAAAGGGGCACGCACGCTGAACTTTGCATTGATGGGGGCACGGCACAATGTTCATTGCATTGTGGGGGCACAGCACAGTTGCATTGAAGGGGGCACGCACGCTGAACTCTGCATTGTGGGGGCACAGCACAGTGTTTATTGCATTGAAGGGGGCACAGCACAGTGTTTATTGCATTCAAGGGGGCACAGCACAGTGTTTATTGCATTGAAGGGGGCACAGCACAGTGTTTATTGCATTGAATGGGGGCACAGCACAGTGTTCATTGCATTGAAGGGGGCACAGCACAGTGTTCATTGAATTGAAGGGGGCACGCACGCTGATCTCTGCATTGAAGGGGGCATGTACGCTGGTCACTACATTGAAGGGGGCATGTACGCTGGTCTCTGCATTGAAGGGGGCATGTACGCTGGTCTCTGCATTGAAATGGGGCATGTACGCTGGTCACTGCATTGAAAGGGGGCATGTACGCTGGTCTCTGCATTGAAAGGGGGCATATACCATCTCCTGTACCATGACCTGTGACATGCCTGTACCATGACCTGTGACATGCCTACACCATGACCTGTGCCATGCCTATACCCATGCCTGTACCATGACCTGTGCCATGCCTATACCATATCTGTGCCATGCCTATACCATGACCTGTGCCATGCCCTTACCATGACCTGTGCCATGCCTATACCATCTCCTGTGCCATGACCTGTGCCATGCCTGTACCATCACCTGTGCCATGCCTATACCATCACCTGTGCAATGCCTGTACCATGACCTCAAAGTCACGCAATTTTTTACCGCATTTTTTGACGCGAAGCATTACCTATTACATTTTTCTTTTTGCGCCCCCCAAAAATTTTGAGCACCAGCCTCCACTGCCATAGGGGATCTCCAGATGTTCTCCAATAGAATGGGGGGGCATATGGAATCGACAAATAAATCTCCAAAGGTATAAAATGCCCAATCGATGTTCCTTTCCCTTCTATGGGGTCATCATATAGGCAGCAATAGATACGGTGTTCCTGGGATTCTCGCTCACCAAAGATAAAAGGGGGCTCTCATATTGTAGTAAATTAGGTTTTAATACATCAAAAAAATATAACAAACTTACAGTTAAAACAGGGAAGATGAGTTCAGTATACAACTAGATACCGCCGATGCGGTCTGTTCCGATACTTCCGGTCTCGGCCGTAGACCAGAAGTGACGTCACCCAGCTTCTCCCAACTCGTTGCGTTACAAACACACGTGACTTTCTCAAGGGCCCCATTCTATTTATGACGCAACGGGTCGGGAGAAGCCGGGTGACGTCACTTCCGGTCTACGGCCGAGACCCTCATTGGTGGATGTCGGACGCATGCGCAGTTGAGGAAGACGGCGGTCATCTTTTCGGTTGGAAACAATCCACGCTATATGACCATTTCTAAATGCTGCTGCCACTCTGCCAGAATGTGAGTTTCTCTCTGCTTCTTATTAATAAATAGTCTTTTGACACACTACACTATGAGAGGCCCTTTTTGTTTTTTCTGAGAGAACAACTTAGAGTGGTATAGCGGCTTGTGAAGGAAGACGGATTGTGGAGACAGTCTTGGGTGTAGATCGGTCCCCTATTGATTTGTGCTATCTGCTATATACTGCCTGTGTGATCTTTTGATTCGGTAAGGGTATTTTTGATACCTCTGTTGGTGGTGGTTCTGCTTCACCCTGTCTTTCCCAGGAGTGTTGGTGTGGGTCATCTTTAACATCACATGGATTTCAACCAGCTTATATGTGGATTTTATAAGGACTGTTTATTTATTTACATTCACGTGGACTTTAATCTATCTACGGTCATAATTAGCGCTACAAATTTTATTCATAACTATGTAACTATGAGGGAGGGAAGGATTGAGGACACTGCTTTGGAGGAGGGCATTGCTTTTAGGGGACAGAGGGGCAGAGGACACATTGTGGGTGGCAGAGGACACAGGGGAGATTAGAGAACACTACAGTGGGGTGCAGGAGTGATGTGAAGTGGGGCAGAGGATGCTGCTTGGGGGGGAACACTACTGTGGGGGGAGGCGGCAGAGAACACTGCTATGGGGGGCAGAGGACACTACAGTGGGTAGAGAGGTGATGTGAAAGGGGCAGAAGATACTGCGTTGGGGGACTGTCACTGCAACATAGTCTTGGGCTCAAAACTCTGCTGGTATGGTCTCCCGCTGGCAGTTGAATATCCAGACAGAGGTGATCTCTCTCTAACTCCCTTGGTGCCAAGAGGAAGAACTTTCCTGGGCAGTTTAAAAAACATCTTCCCACTCCTCCTACGGCACACTGCATATTGGGATCTGTGGTGTAAGGAGTCTATAAGTTGCATTATATGGTTGTTTTCTCAAGCTACAACTCCCAAGATTCTCAGCGCACTGCACAAAAGTCTATGGGCTTGCTTGGCTCTAGCTCTCCCCCCTGCTGGCTGGAGGAGAATGGTGCAGCATATCATCAGTATCTCAGTAGGGGGAGAGAAGAAAATAAGGACAATGAGCTCCTTCTCCATATTGCTATATGCCAGAACCTGGCTACATTTACAAGAATTATATTGGAAGACTGATGCATTTGAGGATGGATGAAGCTGACTTACTGACTGTTAAGATTGTGTCTTCGGCTATGATTGACATTTTGGAAGCAGGCAAAGAAGGATTCAGAATAGTCAGCCTTTCCCTGGGTATACTGCTATACGTTCTTGTAGCAATATACTGAATGTATGAGGTCCTCCATCAAGCCTGGCCTTTTACCCTCAGGCCATTCTCTGCTATTATAATTCTCCCCACCATGATGGCCCACTCTATGAAAGTTTAACTGTTAAAAAACCAACACCATGATGAAGACTGCAATTAATGCAAAAATAACAAAATATCTTGACTGTGTTGTCAACAACTGTTTTGCTACACTAAGGTTGACCAAACACAGAGAAAATCAGTGTTGATGCAGGAATCCCTCCTTCTGGGCCATTGTCTTCTCCCGATGAGGTGGCGAGGTGGGGTGGGCAGGGGAAGCTGTCTCCACCTGGAGAAGACAGTGATTATTGCTAGAGGCTATAGCAGCTGCTAACAATAATCACAGGTAAAACCTGGCATGCTGAAGTTATTCAATCTATCAATTTGGTACATTCAGTTTGCCCACGCACAAGTACCTGCTGAACTGGCCGAGAATCGAATCGTATATGGATCTGCCTTAGCAATCCAAGATAGTATCTTAAAAAGTCTAGGCTGACTACAGCCTAACTGCAAATATGAAATTTAGACTAGGAACACTCCACTAGGTACCCCTAAACCATGAAGAGATACCCTAGGCCTCCAGGTCGTTGGCTGGTCGTAGAGCTAACAAGTCCAACCTGTACAAAATAGTTTTTGAAAAGGCTAAGCAGGAAGCCAAGACTCATAGAAGACTACGGTACTGTGGAAATACAATGTAGTATATATACAGATGAGGGATGGGAAAGTAGAGAAAGTATTTGATATCTGAATTCCTATCATTACATTTAATGATAGTATTTGGTATCTGAATTCCTTTCTCTAATTTCTCATCCCTCAACTTATTTTTTCTTTTCATTTGCAAGCAGAGCAAGCTCTCCAGCAAAAGTGACAGTTACAGATCTTGAAACAAAACTACAAAACTGCCAAGTGCTTTTTTTATCATTGACACCACTTCCTCCTATATTTAATTTACCAACACTAGGGCTCTAGAATTATCACTTTCCTAAACTTATTTGGATTAGGGATAAGCGCGTGGCCTCCTGCTCTTCGCTCTATCCTAACCCACATATTCATAGCAGCCAAGCTTACAATATTCAGGAACTGGAAACAAGCATCTCCCCCTGATATTTCAAATACCACTCACATCCTGAATGAACACGTCTTACTCGAACTTATGTTTGCAGAGGCCCACTTGTAAATGGACAAATTTACGGCATCTTGGGCTTTATGGATTGCTCACACCTCTTGCACCATCTCTACACCGTTGTTCTATTTTCAATTCCAACTTCCACTACTCCTACCGTAGCCAGTGATATACTGTAGCCTAACAATGTACCATTTACTTCTCTGGATCCCTTGCTTTTAGTTGCCTCCACGCATCACAATAGTACAGTATGCAACCTAAACCATCTACTTAAATATGGTATCTAAATATACTATTTAACTACCTGCTTAGCTACATTAAAGTGTGATGTCATACCTACCTCCTGCCTTCCCCACTCCCCCTCCTTATTAACCCCTCTCATTCCTCTCCTTCTCTTCTCCTCCTCCTCCTTCCTCACTCACACATTCCACACAAGCCCTTTTTCCCCTCTTGTCCCTTCCTTAGTCTATACTCTCTATATGACAGTGTTTGCAGTTTATTAAACTAAGTGTCATTTCTAGGGATGATCGAACGGTTCGGGTCGACCATCGGTTCGACCCGAACATTGGGTGTTCGAAATTCGGCCGATTCCGAACTTTTTGCGGTAAAAGTTCGAAATTCGGCCACCAGAACCGCCCAAAATGCAATGGGACAGGAACTGGGCTTTAAAAGCCCATGATTGACCCAGAAACATCAGTAAAATGTGATTAGAGTTACTACGGGGTCCAGAGCCCAATGAGGAGTGAATACGCCCCCATACACCCCCCAGTATATAACATAGCCCCGCCAAAACTCTAGCACTGTAATACAGGGGCTGTGGAAGAGAGTGGAAGCATTTGTGTTTCTCCTGCTGCTTGTAAAGCTCCAGTGTCATTTTGCAATTATTAGTGTGAGGAAAGGGATATGCAGTGTAGTTAGGGTACTATATACCACTATAGTTAGATTCAAAAATCTAGTTTTTGTAGGGATAGCTTTAAGTGTCAGGGTGACCGTAGTGTAGTTCAGGGTGAACTGACTCTGCCATGTCAGGGTGACCGTAGTGTAGTTTAGGGTGAATTGACTCTGCCATGTCAGGGTGACCGAACTCTGCCATGTCAGGGTGACCTCACTATGCAGATTCTGGTTTAGGGGTATACATATATAAATATATATATATATCAAAAATGAAAATTTTTAAGAACTTTTTTTGCCTGATTCATAGTCCCTGGGGCATGACCCAGAACCCTAGGCACTTTTTAGGGGCATTTATTGGGTTTTAGGGCTTCAAAATGGTGTTTTTTGATTCCAGAAGTTCGGATCCCATTGATTTCAATGGGGTTCTGGAATCCGAACCAAACTTTTGGGAAATTCGGGTGTTCTGGTCGAACCAAACTTTTCAAAAGTTCGATCATCCCTAGTCATTACCTCTGCACCTGTTCTACATGGGGAATCCTGTTATATCTGTTATACATATACCAACAAAACATATTGCAACATAAAAACGAATGGAATATGGCGGAGTGGCCCTCACCCTATGACACAGTTTGCTCCCAGGTGGGGTGTGTGGGGAGGGGAATAATATCCCTGCCAATTGATTTGAAAGTAGTAATTTTAACTTTAAACTTAATGTTAATACTACACTTACTGTTCGACTTCATATATTTGGTTCCTTTCCTTACTCAGCTGATTGATCGGGAAGCAGCTGAAATTCACTCCATGTATGGCCAGCTTTAGGCTAAACCATTTTCTTTGTGAGTAATCCTCCAGTACGACAAAATTATATCATCTTGATTATTTTATCACTATGAATTGTATTAGTAACGATATGAACAATGATATTGCTCTCATGCAGAATTTCTATCCAAAGAGCCAAAAATCATGGTTTGTAGAATTTTTATTTAGGAACATATTTAATATTACATTATATAACAAAAACGAAACAAAAAAACATTTCTACATAGCACGTAGACTGTATCGCCGAAACGGTTTTACAAAATGAACCCTTTCCCTGCTGGATGTGGAGAGAAAAGGTTAAATTGGGTACCAGGCCTGGTTACTGACTTTCTGCAGAAAATGCAAAAAACAAGCTCATGACGTAACGCTGAACATTTATTGGAAAGTGCTGTAATATACATCGAAATACAGCTCAAGCAAAAGAAAAGTGATAAAAAATATATATTTATATATGTACCTTTCCAACAATAGGCAAGCATTCATGACCCTTACAATGTTAAAGGAGAACTCAACAGGGTTGAGTGAAGAAGGATGAAGAAGTAAGCTTAGTGTGTGTATATATGACTCCACTCTATATTCCAGTTCCAGTGGGTTTCCATTTCACAATTTGCATTGTTCACTTTCATGTCCCACATTCCTTTAGTACCCTTTACCTGTGCCAAGTGTCAAACTGATAGAATCCTACAGCAAATTCCCAAAACGTATGGAGTGAGACAAAGAAAATGGGAGCCAGATGTGCAGGGTTTCTGTTTTAAAGGATGAGCAAACACAGTGCAAAATATGAATTTTTAGAAAAACTATTAAAAAAAAGAACGGTTAGAATAGGCATATGTAAAAGAACGAACATTTATATAAAAAGAAAATTGACTCATAGGGAAGTGTTCTACCTCAGCAGGAAATTTTAGGCCAAAGCAGGCCTTCACTCCACTTTGCAGAGTTCATTTCTTCCCCTGTACTTTTCCACAATTGGACATTTAAATTTTTGTAAAATTATTTTAAATATCCAAATTTCTGGGTTTCTAGCCTGGGTAAGCATGACCAGCCCACTGCCCAGAAGATTTCCCCTGAAGCCTCCTAGTATGAGTGATATACTTCCCAGGAGGCTTCAGGGACAATCTTTTGCACATGTGCTGGATGTCTCTTGTTAGTTCTTGAAGCCAGCACCCTGATGATGAGCAGTGGCATGGCAGCAGGGGGGCAGCTTTAAAACCAGGAAGTGACGGTCATCTTCCAGATGACCTCAGAAAGGAAGATAGTGGCATGGAACCTGGGAGGCAGCAGCAGCAGCAAAACTGTTACTGCACAGCCTCTCTGTATTAGCTGGGCATGTGCGTAAGCTTATAAAGGACAATCCAGTGAAAAAGATAAGATGGGATTAAAAAAATAATAAGAAAGGGGGGGGGGTCTCTTTAAAGTGACTCAGCACAGGGCCATTTGGATGTAAAACATACCTGCAAAAAAAAAAAAAAAAAAAGGCGGCATATGCTTACTTTTCTGAAGGAACTTTTTTGAAAAGCTGACACTTCTCTGCTCAATGCCCTTTGCAAGTATTCACTCACTTCTGGGTGTGTGGATAACCGGCTCAGGGGCAGCCTGGCAACTTTTGGCCCAGGGGGCAAGTACAAACCAAAGGCCCATGGTGCAGTGACTCGGCCCCCCTCCCACTCTCCCTCTTCCTGTCCTCCTCCTGATCCCCATTCCAGGCTGAAGCCCTGCTCCAGATACTCTCTACTCATTGGCTGAATTCAGGTTCCTGACCTGGCCAGCAGGGGGGCAATTGGGGGAAGCTGGGACAGCTTGGTTGGGGTTGGCCGGGGCAGAAGAGTCTGGTACCGGCCTCTGCTCAGACACAGTTTACACCATTCATGCTGGGGGGGGGGGGGCTGCTCCCTGTCCTGGTCTTCAACCCGCACTCAATAAGTCAGCAGCAGAGACTTTTTACTTCTCTTCATCAATAATCCTTTAGGCATGTCTTTGGCAGAAGCAGTGCAGGCTTTTTACAGGGAATCAGAGTGGCCCAGGGGGGCAATTGCCCCCCTGTCCCCCGGCCCAGTCCTCCCCTGAACCTGCTCCCCTGCCGCTTACCGTGGTTTCTCCTGCTGACTTGGACATCACTACAGGACAGGATCATAGGAGAAACCATTGCAAACAGTGGGGGAAGAAGGTACTCAACCCATCCAAATAGTTGAATATTTACAGAGGACAGTGATCAGTGAAGCAGCAGAGTTTCAAAAAACAGGTTACTGTAAGGGTAAGCAGATGCAGTCTTTTTTCTTCTTCTTTTGCAGGTTCTGTCTTGAAACCAATTCTGTTTAATTTATTCATAAATGATATAGAGGATGGGATAAATAGCTCAATCTCAGTTCTTGCGGATGACATAGAAATAAGCAGGGCAATACCTTCACATCAGGATATAGACATTTTACAGAAGATTTGAATAAAATAACAGAGTGGGAAACTACATGGCAAATGTGGAGAAATGTAAAGTAATGCACTTGGAGGCTCAAAACATAAATGCAAACTACTCTGTAGGGGGAGACCCTCTGGAGGAATCAAGGATGGAGAAAGATCTGGGGGTCCTAATAGAAGACAGACTGAGCAATAGCATGCAATGTCAAGCTGCAGCTAGCAAAGCCGGCAGAATATTAGCATGCATAAAAAAGGGGATATACTCCAGAGATAAAACTGTAATCCTGCCACTTTATAAAATTCTGGTTAACCCACATCTGGAGTATTCCTTCCAGTTCTGGTCACCGGTCCTCAGGAAGGATGTGCTGGAGCTGGAGAGAGTCCAGAGAAGGGCAACAAAATTAATAAGGGGACTGGAGGACCTTAATTACAATGAACGACTACAAGCACTAGATTTATTGTCACTAGAGAAGCCTGAGAGGGGACATGATAGGGATTTACTAATACCTCAATGGTGATCCCAGCATAGGAATAAATCTTTTCAGTCTCAGGGAGTGTTAGAGAACATAGGGCCACATAATGAGATTGAAGGAGAAGCGGTTTAACCTAAAAGTGATTGTAAAGCCACTATGTTATGATCACACATTCCCATCTGTTAGATAACAATATGTGCCCCACTGTAAGTGCTGTATAAAAAATATGCAGATTTCGACCCTATTTTAGAGCGTCTCCCGGTGCTCACATGACTGCTCACCAGTTTCCTCTCCCAGTCTGACAGCTACAGTGGGAGGGGTCGAGAACTCAGCCGGGAGGAGAGGAGGATAGGAGGGGAGCAGCAGGCGGTCAACTCAGTGCCGGGGGTAGCGCTCTGAAATAAGGTAGAAATTTGCATTTTTTTATACAGCACATACAGTGGGGCACATATCATTATCTAACACTGGGGATTGTATGAATATAAAATAGTTATTATAGCAGCAGGAGGGGAAGGGGCAGGAAGCAGAGCGGCACTGTCCCTAGCTGATTTGGGGGAGCAGAGAGGAGGGCTGCGGATGACAGAGGCATGTCAACTGACCACAATGTCAAAGCTCAGCAGCCATGTTAAACCGTGGTCAGTTTACCGGAGGGAGGGCAGAACCAGCCAGGATCAGCCAGGTATTTCAGGTGATACAGGGGGCCAAATTACAAATCACAAGCACTGTGCTGTATAACATGCTTTAAGGGAACAGGATCAATTTTTTTTTTTTTAGGGTTACAAACACTTTAAGCTGCACAGGGGGTTTTTCACTGTCAGAGCGATAAAGATGTGGAACCCTCTTCCACAATTGGTGGTGTCAGCGGGGAGTATTGATACCTTTAAAAAACTCTTAGACGTGCATCTTAAAGAACACAATATACAGGGATATGGGAAATGATTAGTTACACTGACACACACACACACACCTACACAGGTTGAACTGGATGGACTATTGTCTTTATTCAACCTTAACCACTATGTAACTATGTATGTGATATATACAAATGGCGCTGCACTGACAGGGTCATCTTAAAGGATCACTAAATACTAAATAAAAAATTATATTTTCTTAAACAGCTGTTTCTTTGCCAATATGTGTAAAAATTTCAAAATGAGTGAAGAAATGCAGATATTTATTTACATAGCTATATATACATTTACATAGCTCTGTTTGGTAAAAGGAAGCACCGGAATGACAGCTGATAAAATGTATTATTAGGTGATGTCAGGAAGTCAGCTTGATGCAGGAAGAAGTACCACCCCCAATATAATAACTTTATTTTACAGTTCTTCTGCTTTATCTACTGACTCAAAGACACATTTATCCAGGACGGGTATTGAAGACTCTTTTACAAAGTCAACACAGTGACCACAGAGGGTGAAGGGAAAGTATACTGGGCCCCCAAGCTGTAAGGGCCCCTAGTGTGACAGGAACTGCCTCTGTTTTGTGTGGCTTAAAGCTGAACTCCAGGCAAATAGCTAAATACATTGGAAAACACATGGCATACAGTTCATATATGGAAGCTGAAGGGTGAATAGGCAAAACGGGCAACAGGTCAAAAGGCATGAAATTTAAGAAAAAAAAAAATCACGTTGGTCTCACTTCAAACCCACTGATCAGAGTTCTCCTTTAACATGTGGTTAGGAAGAAGACAGTTTTGGGAGATAATTTTAAAGGCTGATGACCCTTTAATACCCAATATACAACATTTTGCAGAGTAATCTTTTGTAGCCACAGATCATTATTATGGAAGTAGACTGATTTTTATGGCATATAAGATTTCTGTTTATGTCTAAGGAGGCAGTATTTCTCCCACTGTAGAACATATTGGGTGTACCTATTTTGCCCATTTATTTGACCCAGATTATGCCCTATGAAGTGGCACCTGTACTGAGATAATTGGATAGCCACCATCACTGTCCTTCCCCCTGTGCTGATTCAATGGCTTCAGTACTTTCTTAGTAACTGACCCAGTAACTGTGAAGACCTGGAGCTCTGCTTCACTGTGACTTTGCTTATTTATTGCTCGTTCTGGGCCACTGATTGAAAGAGCACTGCCAGGGAACTAGCATTTTCAGAAGCAGCAATAGCAGCTTACACATTTCTCTCAGTATAGGTTTATTTTACCAGTTATATTATTGAAGGAAATTATTGAATTATGCATTTACTTAAAATAAAATAAGACAGCGTATATATGGTTTCACTCTTAAACCTAAAATGTCATGTTTTGTGCTAGAGCCTTAGAGCCCATTAACACACCTATACAAGTGTTGCGATGCCAATCATTTTCACTATCGTGCATTGTGAAGGATGTGTTGCATTGTTACAACACAACGCACTGTTTACTTTTTTCATTTTTTTTTTTTATTTATTTAAAACATCACAAAATGACATTTCATTTAACTCTATGCACCGCAGCGTATTGTCACACGTTGTATTGCAATCATATGCAGCTTAGTGTGTTGCGCTGTTTAAAATGAGGCCAGGCTGTATTCTTAAACAGCGTACACCAAAGTATATGTATGGAGGTGACAACGCTGATCAACACAGCTCAATGCACCCAGTGTGAACGGGCCTTAAGGCTAAAAAAAACAAAACCAGAGTAAGAAGATTGTGGTTGGCAATGCCAACTAAATACAATGGGCACACACAGAAGTAGAAACCCTCTGTCTCCCCTTATACCAGCAAGAGTTAGCAACTTATGTAGACCATTGCTTTAGCGTTTTGAAAAAAAAAATCATGAATACAGGATTAAACGTAAAATCTGTAAGGGACATGAAAAGGCATGAAATGTATGGGGTTGGCAAATGATTTATATGTGTTACACTAGCAAAAATCCAAATAGTAGACCATTAACGTCAACCATGAGGTTCTGCTAGATATGGCATCTTTTGAAATAAGAATGGGATAATTAGAGATTGCACCAATATTTTATCACAGTAATAGTGGAAAGTATGTAACAGCACATGATAGATTGATTAAATATTAAAGAATACATTTTTTATGCATGCGTTTTATTTCCAAATATTATGCCCAGTACCTTCAAAGAGACCAACTGGCAAGGGATGTTAAAAATGTAAATGCAAATGTACAATTTCAATATGTAACCAAAATATCGATGTCTTTTGCTTCCAAAGAAAGGGAAAGACACAATTTTGGTAGGTTTGATAACTGCCATAAATCCCAAGGAAGTTGTAAACCTGAGCTGGAGTCACTCTTGAAAAACAAAGAATGGACTTTTGCTCTATACAAAGGCAAATGGAAACATTTTAGGTCACCTGAAAAGATAGCGCAAAGTTAAAACAGTCCTATTACCCACAACATTGGCCTTTATATGCAATTACACCATTGGGAAGATTTACTGTATTTTCTGGCGTATAAGACTACTTTTGAACCTCAAAAAAATTGCCCAAAAATGGGGGGTCGTCTTATACGCCGAGTATAATATCTCCAAGGTAACCTAAGTATAAGTTTTACCGGTAGATGAAAATTAGGGGGGTCGTCTTATACACCCAGTCGTCTTATACGCCGGAAAATACGGTACTAAAACTGGAACACTCGGAATCTGGTGCAGCTCTGCATTGTAGCCAATCAGTTTCTAACTTCAGCTTGTCCATTTAAGCTTTGACATAAAACCTTAAAACTGATTGGTTTCTATGTAGAGCTGCACTAGATTTTGCACTCTCCAGTTTTACTAAATCCCCCCCCCCCCCCCCAAATTCTTAAGCACTAGCTTGTATAAATTATTCTTTAGTGGGCTTGTTTAAAAATAATGAGGATTAGGATAGGGCAGAGTAAAGGGTAATAATGACATAGGAAACACACAAATAATATGTAGCATCTAGAATTCAGCGTTCATCACATTTGAAGAGTCAGCGATTAAAGACAAATTCAGATTGGTTGCTATTGCTTCCTGCATTTTGCACATTGGTTTTAGGTCCATGCAATGCAGGCAGCAATGACTTTGCATTTAGATTTTTAATGCTGGCATCTGATTGGTGTCTATAGGTGCTTTTCCACTGCATGGAACCGAGCGGTTCGGCTCGCTTTTGTGCTTTTTCACTGCTGGTACTGCATGGTACGGTGTAGGAACGGTTCGGTACGGTACGGATGCGCTTTTCCACTGCATGGAACCAAACGGTACGGCTCTCTAAAACAGTACCACCTCGATTGTGGTTCCAAGAGGTACCATACCGGTACCATATCCCACAATCCTTTGCATGCAGCTGACTGTTTGTCACTACTAGCCACTGATTGGTCAGAGAATCATTGTTATCCCACCCACTTACTTTAGTACTACTTTAATGGAAAAGCAAACCGTACCAAACCATACCGAACCGTTCCAACACCGTACCATGCGGTACCATGCAGTGGAATTCCAAACAGGGCCAAGTAGAGCCGAGCCGGTACTTGCAGTGGAAAAGTGCCATATGGGTTGCAGGAAACCATTAGTCCTTGCACTGTCCTATCTTGTTTATTACTATAGTACAAAATGTAGTGGTGAGCACTAATCCCTTTTTAGAGCAGTTTTCAACAATATAAGACTAATGAAACCTGATGTCTTATTGGCTGCTACATGTTACCCACCCCTTCTCTTTGTATATGCCCAAATGTGTCTTCATCAAAGCAACACCACCCATGGTACCAAATGGCACTGCAGTTTGTAAAATGTTATATAATACTGTATGTTACTCATGTTTCTACACATCGTGTGGCCATATTACATCATAAATAATAAAAAATACTTTTGTGTAGTGAACAAGTATAACCAATGTATATATACTGTACCTTCTTCCCAATAGATACCACATAAAATCATTTCCATTGTATAGTCTTATAGGGTCCCAAATCCCTTAACTTTAATCACCAGGGATGCTTTGTAAGAAGAGTCCCAACATGAATATAAGATTAGCTTCTTTTACAGCTACAATAGCATTTTAAAAAACAAGCTTTTCTCATTTTCACCTGAAAAACAGTATTTTTGTATGTGAGCTGTTTGTACTTGTCAAAACAACATTGTTACATTGTCCTTAGCGTTAATTTAGCTCCCTAGTTGCATATACAGCAATATCAAACTGCTACATGTTTGAAGAGTGTGGGAAAACCCTCAAAAGAAAATCTGAACTGAGAGAGATGGCCAGTTCTGAAAGTTCCTCTCCTCAGAAAACTTTCTCCCATTGTAGGCACTGCTTGAATGGTCAACCTTTGAGGGTTTTTTTTAGAGTACCTTAAGAAAAAATATTGTTTTTCTATCCCAGATATGTCAATAAACACAGTGAGTAGGGAATATGGCCAGAGACAATAGGTCCCAGTCAATAGACAGTCAATAGGGTATCTTTCTTCCCCAAATGTGTCATCACTGCCCATTACTTTCAATTGGGGGCATAGACTGGTGGAGGCTTCTGCTGTGTTTGGAGTCCATTGTGTCTTGATCTTTTGAGATGCTGTCGGGGCTTGGCGCACCATCTAATGAGTTTCCGCAACTTGAGTTTAGGGAAAGTATGTCTTGGAGGAGATCTTGTTGGACCATGCCATTATCTTTACTTATTTTGCTTCTTTGGTTGCCTTCTTCCTCTTGGTCATCGAGAAGTTTGGCTAGGAAGTTAATATATTTCATAGCCAGGTGTAATATTTCACTCTTGTTGAGCTTTTTATCTGGAGGGTGAGTGGGAATGAGCTTGCGGAGCTCAGCAAAAGCCCCATTCACGTTCTGCTGCCTCCATCTTTCCTGATTCTTTGTGAAGTTACGACGGACCATCTTTGTTTGAGGACCTCCTAAAAAAAAATATGGATATTTTAAGAAAAGATCAAATTATGGGAATGTGCCCATCTAACTATCAGATCTCAATGTAACTAAGGAGAAAGCTCTAACTTATTTAGTTTATAATTCATAGTGGATATCTTGTCATGTGAGGTAATAGACAAAAACTCCACTCCCAGGCATTTCTTGTACAAGGACAGCTTGTGTTGACCCCCCTTTCACACGGGCGCCTCTGTCGCGCAGATTACGTTTGAACAGCGGGGGATTGCTCCTCTGATCCCTGCTGAGCAGGCTGATGACAGTCCCGCTCTCTTCTATTGGGAAATCAGGTGGAAATGGACCACCTGTCCATTTTCATCCGCTCCTATCTGATCCGATCCTACAGACAGATGGAAAATAGGATCACCATCCTTCTGGATTTTGTGGACAGGATGGGATTGGATGGCGGCGGGTGTCTGCTGACATCCGCTGCTCTCCGTAGAGGAGACTGCAAGGTCCAATCAGGTCCGTCTAAAAAACTGACAGGCGGACCTGGTCGGAAAGCCCGTGTGAAGGGACCAGTATAGCTTTCATATATTAAACAATTAAATTAATGAAAGGCAGTGGTAGTGGCATCACTACAGGCATACCCTGTTTTAAGTACACTCACTTTACATACACTCGCGAGTGCACACACAGCCTGGTCAGCTTGGCTTGGCACTACTCCTGGTTTTTAACATTGGCGTCTATGGGAAATCTTGGTCAGCTTGACATGGCACTACTCCCAAACCATAAGTGACAGGGTTACCAAACTTAGGGAGCACCGAGAGGGGACCCAGGACTACAACATATCATATTTGTGGCTGGCCAGCTTGCCTAGGTAATCTACCATGTCATAGTCCTGGATCCCCTTAACATGCTCCCCAAGCTTGGTGTCCTTATCACATGGTTTGGGAGCAATGCCATGTCAAGCTGACCAAGATTTCCTATGGAGCTAGTGTATTTATATGCATTGAGAAATGAAAAAAGGTATTGCTTCACTTTAAGTACATTTTCGTTTTACATACATGTTCTGGTCCCATTGTGTACTTAAAAGTGGGGTATGCCTGTATGGCACATTTTCAGAGAGTTCGTTGTGCTTTCTTTCTATGAGACAATTATGAGAGTACTGGTGACTTTCTTACAGAGGCATAGAGGACATTATTTCTTTATGTGTATGTCTAGCCAAAATAAAAACATATGTAGTATACCTCTGCAATGCATACATACTTCTCCATTTCTCAGAAAAAAAAAAAATACAGGCATACCCCAATTTTAAGTACACAATGGGACCAGAGCCTGTATGTAAAATTAAAATGTACTTAAAGCGAAGCAATACCTTTTTATCACTTCTCAATGCATGTAAATACACTAGCTCTATGGGAAATCTCGGTCAGCTTGACATGGCACTGCTCTCAAACCATAGATGACAAGGACACCAAACTTGAGAAGCATGTTAAGGGTACACAGGACTATGACATGGTAGATTACCAAGGCAAGCTGGCCGATCAAAAAATAGGATATGTTGTAGTCCTGGGTCCCTTCTCTGTGCTTTCTACGTTTGGTGTCCCTGTCACTTATGGTTCAGGAGAAGTGCCATGTCAAGCTGACCAAGATTTCCCATAAACCCCAATGTTAAAAATCGAGAGTGGGGCCATGCTGACCAAGCTGTGTCCATACTCGCGAGTGTACGTAAAGCGGGGTATGTCTGTACTACAAGTATAGAAAAATAGCTGTTGGTCCTGCCAGAAAATAAAATACTGTCAACGACACTACTACTGCTGTTCAATCTACCAGGTTCAGCATTGGTATGATGCAATAGGTGGCAATGCCTCCTCTAAATTCATTAAGCAACCCCCCTTGTAATCAAGCATTTCTAATACTAATAGCGTTTCCATATATAGTTCATCTCCCATAGTAAGTGTGCAGACTACATAAGTCCAGATCCAGAAAAATAATTTAGATTTTTATAGCATGGGGAAGGGTTTTTTTTTTACTGATGTTTGTATCCTTATTGAGGAGATTTCACTCATTTCTGGTTCCAGTTGCAGAAGGTTCGTGGGCAGAAAATTAGTGGAAAGAGACAGAGACAGCACTCAAAAACACATTTTTTGTACAGTAGAAAAAGTCTGAACTCCTATAAGGATTTAGTTGTGATTTCTGCCTTCATCTTAAATGCCCTCTCTAAGCACTGTCTGGTGCCAGCTCTGCCATATTATTTTCTAATTATATGGTTGTTTAGTTGGATAATGTCTTGGAGAACATAGAACTCAGTCAAGAAACAAGCAATATAATTATCCCACATCTTTTAGAAAACAACTTTCTTTCATGTGTATACAGTAAGCAGAAATATGATTGGTAGTTATGGATTATGGCACTTTGCCAGTCTTTTTTTCTTGTCCGTACATACTTACCTGTCCACTAGTGGCCCCCGTTGTCCAGTTTCAACCTTAGCCCTCTTTCCTCCCAACAGTGGCATGTGCTCAAGTTGCTGAGTGAAGAAGTACAGCACTGCTCCTCCTCTTAGCTAGCTTTCCAGATGCCTGGCAATAAGAAACAGCCTTCCAGCCCCACAAAGCAATTGATCAACGTGTACCTCAGTATTTGTGATAGTGTATTTCTGCTGACCAAGTGCATCTGTAGCTTTGCTTGCTTGTTTCTGTTACTGACCTTTGCTACTTTATTAAATCCCTCTACTGTCTTCTGCCTGCTGTGACCTTTACTATGTTTAGATACTTCTGTCTGCTGCCTGCACTAACCTTTGCTACATTACTGAATGCCTGTACTGTCTGCTGCCTGCCCTGACCTTTGCTACATTACTGAATGTCTGTACTGTCTGCTGCCTGCCCTGACCTTTGCTACATTACTGAATGCCTGTACTGTCTGCTGCCTGCCCTGACCTTTGCTACATTACTGAATGCCTGTACTGTCTGCTGCCTGCCCTGACCTTTGCTATGTGTTGGTTGAAGTGGATGGACTTAACTATGTTCAACGGACACTCTTCCTATCTGCTGTTCATCCTAACCTTTGTTACATTACCAAATCCCTCGACTGTCTGCTGCTTGCTCTGACATTTGCTGTTTTTTGGATGCTTGTTTGTCCATGGTTGCAATGCTCTGCAGTCTCCAAAGTAAACATTTAAGAACTTCTGGAGCTTTTGTTGTTTATGGGTTTGGTTTATATGCACCTTGGTAGCTCCATTGCCCAAAGTCATCATAAAGACATGCCACGTGGAGCTTCAGAAGAACATCAACAGCCTAACTGAAGATTATCATTGTCATTTATGTAGCACTACCCCCATAAGAGCTACTAGATAGGATGGTTCATCTGTTCTTAGCCTCAACCTTCTCAAGAACTTCAGCCCCTTTAACACACCAGGTTGAGTGTACAAACATACAGAATCACAGGAGTTCACTGAAAGTATTACTTAGTACTCAACAGTAGTTCTATATCAAAGCAAACAGGCACCAAACCAGGTAGTAATGGTAAATTTAATATATTGTCACCCAATATGGTTGGTAACTAGACAAGCATAAACTAGCATACTAAGTGATTAACAGTGGGGACTAGTCATAAGATGACATTTGGCATCTAGATCAGCATAAACAGTAGCAAGGCTACCGCAAGTGCAGCAGTGAGCAGTGGTAAAATGTATTCTACTCGAGTGCTGTAACTATACTGCAAGTGCACATTTATGGTGGTGAAGCTAGTCTAAGACCGACTGGGTATGCACTGTCCAAAAGAAAAAGACGATGGTAGCTGAAGGGGTAAGGGAACAAAGGGGCCTGCAGAATAAGCATTATTGGAGGGGCAGTCCTTTGAGATGTTTTTGTACCGGCTATCGTTGGGACCCTTTAAAAAACTGCCAAGTTCTTTTTTTGTTATTATTATTTATACAAACACCACTGCCTCCTATATTTAATTTAGCACCTCTGGGGCCCTGGAAATATCAATTTTAATACAGTATGCATGAATCAACAGTCCAGATAATTGGAAAACAATGCACATGTGGCTATTTACTTCTATAATATGTTAACATGCCACTTTCGGCTCCCCAGGGAATTTTATGCTACAGGACAGGTACCTGCAAACATCCATGTTGTTCCAAGTTGTATTAGTTTAGGGTATGCTTGTGGCCACAGCAGGACTCTACAGGCACTTCTTAGGCCAGTAATAAACCCAAAACCAAAACTGGAATATTTTGCAACTTACCAATCCCTAGATGTGGTATCTACATTAGTTTTCACTTTTTAGTCTTTTCCCCTCTGTTTTCAAATGGTGATCTGGCCAGTAACACTCCTCCTGTACTCGAGTGCCCCCACTCTGGATGAAGGAGCACAGGGGCATCTAACGGGAGGGGAGTGTTTGATGGACTAAGGCCCCTTTTACAGTTTTTCAGATGGACCTGATCAGAAGGTCAATGCATTTTAATGGACAGGCGGGTATAAACGGACTTGTGTCCATTTCCTTCCTGATTGGCCAGGAGGAGAAACAGTTTGGCAATAGCGAATATTCATTTGCTATTGTCACACAACTGGGTGGGCTCGGGGTGCAGTGCTCTGCTCCCCGAGCCCACCCTTTTTTGAAGCCTATTAGAGCCTCTGGCTCTAATCACGTGCTTCAAAAAAAAAAAAACCCATTGAAATTAATGCGTCCGGCGCCCTGCATGTAGATTAGGGGGCCGGATACATGGATAGGGGGGGTGGCACCCCTGCGCCCCCAATGGATGGGCCGCCACTGTATATCACTGCAAATTGTAATAGTTATAATATGAATAGTAATAATATGAACAATAATGTTGCTCTCATGCAGAAGAACCATCCAAAGAGCCAAAAGTCACGGTTTGTAGAATTTTTATTTAGGAACATTTTTAATATTACATTATTTAACAAAAACAAAACAAAAAAAAACTTCTACATAGCACGTAGACTGTATCGCCGAAACGGCTTTACAAAATTAACCCTTCCCCTGCTGGATGTGGAGAGAAAAGGTTAAATTGGGTACCAGGCCTGGTTACTGACTTTCTGCAGAAAATGCAGAAAACAAACTCATGACGTAACGCTGAACAGTACGACATTAATGGAAAGTGCTGTAATATACATCGAAATCCAGCGCAAGCAAAAGAAGAGTGATAAAAAATATATATTTATATTTATATATATATATTTATATATGTACCTTTCCAACAATAAGCAAGCATTCATGCGACCCTTACAATGTTAAAGGAGAACTCAACTTAACAGGGTTGAGTGAAGGAGGATGAAGAAGTGTGTGTATATATGACTCCACTCTATGTCCCAGTTCCATTGGGTTTCCATTTCACAGTATTGCATTGTGCACTTCCATGTCCCACAATCCTTCAGTACTCTCTACCTGTGCCAAGTGTCACACTGATAGAATCCTACAGCAAATTCCCAAAACTTCTGGAGAGACGGGAAAAGTGGGAGCTACATGTGCAGGGTTTCTGATTTAAAGGATGAACAAACCTAACGCAATATATTAATTACGGTAGAACTATTAAAAAAAGTTTAAGAATAGGCATATGTAAAAGAACCCATATTTATATAGAAAATAACATATAGTTAAGTTTTCTATGATGGCTGACATTTTGCTATATCTGAAACTTTTAGGCCAACGGAGGCTAAAAGCAGGGATTCCCTCTCTCCCTTACTTTTCCACAATCGGACATTAAGGGCCAATTCACACCACACGCAGCCCGGTGCATCTTTTTCTGCACCCAAAATGCATGGATAGTAGGTTATATGGTTTTCAATGGCATAGTTCACACCACTGCGTTCCAGTTCCAGAAAAAAAAAAGTAGAACGTGTTGCATCTTTTCTGCACTGGGCCGTACTGGAACGTGGTAAAACGTATCAAAAAAGCACCTATATAGCTTCTTCTTTGTAATTTTATATTTCATTTTATTTTCTGTATTACTTTCTGTATTACTTTGTAATATCTTGGAAAATAATAATTAAAAAAAAAAAAAACACACCAAAAATGCACTGGACATACATGTCCTTATCTAAGGTTAAGAAAAAAGAGGGGAAAACATGCACTGGACTGCATCAAAACGCATCAAAAACACACGGGAACGCACCAAAAACACGCATACGATATGCATCTGGACTGCTTTTCTATGGCGTGAACTGGCCCTTACATTTTTTCTATTTTAAATACCCACACTTTCAGGTTTAGGTGAGAATAATGCCCCCCAACAAGCCCACCTCCTCCTGGGATGTACATCACGTATCTAAGGAGGCTCCAGGGGCAATCTGCTGCACATGATGGCTGTATCTTGGTAATTCTTGAAGCCGCCCCCCCCGATGATGCACAGCGACATGGCAGCAGGGGGCCAACTTGAAAACCAGGAAGAGACAGTCATCTTTTAGATGACCTCAAAAAAGAAGATGGTGGCATGGGGTATGGTGGGGTAGCAGCAAATCTGTTACTGCACAGCATCTCTGTATTATCTGGGCATGTGAGTATGTTTATGAAGGACGACCCAGTGAAAAAGGTAAAATGGGATTAAAAAAAAAAAAAAAAAAAGGGGGGGGGGGCAGTTTCTCCTGCACAGGGCAATTTGGATGTAAAACATACCTGCAAAAACCAGACTGCATATTCTTGCATTTCTGAATGCCCTTTCTCTGCTCAATGCCCTTTGCAAGTATTCACTCACTTATGGGTGTGTGAATAACCTGCTCCCCTGCTGCTTACTTTGGTTTCTCCCGCTGACGTATACATCACTACAGGACAGAATCACAGGAGAAACCACTGCAAACAGTGGGGGCAGCAGGTACTCGACCCATCCGACCAGTTGAATATTTGCAGAGGACAGTGATCAGTAACACAGCAGCTTTTCAAGAAGCGGGTCATCGGAAAGGAAAGTACATGCGGTCTTTTTATATTTTAGGTATGTGATATATACAAATTACCCCGTACTGACAGCGTCACTTTAACGGGTCACTACATTTGAAATTAAAAATTATATTTTCTTAAGCAGCTACAAATTGCTTCTTTACCAATATATGTAAAAATTTTAAAATGAGTGAAAATGAGAAGAAATGCAGATTTTTTTACATTTATGTAGCTCTGTAGTAGCTGCCATTTTTGGTAAAGGAAAGCACCAGAATGACAGCTGACAACATTTATTATTAATAGGTGACGTCAGGAAGTCAGCTTGATGCAGGAAGATGAACCACCCCCAATATAATACCTTCATTTTATAGTTCTTCCGTTTTATCTTCTGAAACAAAGACACATTTATCTAGGACAGGTATTAAAGACCCTTTCTCAATGTCAACACAGTAATCACAGAGGGCGAAGGGAAAGTATTCCGGGCCCCCCAAGCTGTAAGGGCCCCTAGTGTGATAGGAACTGCCTCTGTTTAGTGTTGAACTCCAGGCAAATTGCAGAATCCATTGGAAAACACATGACATACAGTTCATATATGGAAGCTGAAGGGAAAATAGGCAGAACCAGGACATGAAATGTAAAAAAAATATGTTCATGCTGGTCTCACTTCAAACCCACTGATCAGAGTTCTCCTTTAACATGTGGTTAGGAAGAAGACAGTTTTGGGACATATTTTAAAGGCTGATGTACCTTTAATACCAAATATACAACATTTCGCAGAGTAATCCTTTGTAGCCACAGATCATTATTATAGAAGTAGACTAATTGTTCTGGTAAAGATTTAATGACACAAATGTCTAAGGAGGCTAAGGAGGCAGTATTTCTCCCACTGTAGAACATATTGGGTGTACCTATTTTGTCCATTTAATTTGACCCAGATTATGCCCTATGAAGTGGCACCTGTACTGAGAACAATGGATGGCCACCATCACTGTCCTTCCCTCTGTGCTGATTTAATGGCTTCAGTACTTTCTCAGTAACTGACCCAGTAACTGTGAAGACCTGGAGCTCTGCTTCACTGTGACTTTGCTTATTTATTGCTCGTTCTGGGCCACTGATTGAAAGAGCACTGCCAGGGAACCAGCATTTTCAGAAGCAGCAGTAGCAGCTTACATATTTCTCTCGATATAGGTTTCTTTTACCAGTCATATTATTGAAGAACAATATTGAATTATGTATTTACATATGTAAAATAAAACAGCATATGGATGGTTTCACTCTTAAACCTAAAATGTCATGTTTTTGTGCTAAAAAATCCAATGAGCGCATCAACACACCTATGTAAGTGTTGCGGCGCCAATCATTTTTACTAGAGTGCGTTGTGAAGGGTTGTGTGATGCATTGCAACACAAAGCATTATTTACTTTTTTTATTTCTTTTTACTTTTAATAAAATGTCACAAAATGGCATTTAATTCAACTCTATGCACCGCAGCGTATTGCAATGCCTTGTATTGCAATGACATGCAGCTCAGTGTGTAGTGCTGGGTAAAAATGCAGATATTCTGTATTTTTAAATAGTGCACACCAAAGTATGTGTATGGTGGTGACAACGCTGATCAACACAGCTCAATGCACCCAGTGTGAACGGGCCTAAAGGCTAGAAAAAAAAAAAAAGAGTAAGAGGACTGTAGTTGGCAATGCCAACTAAATACAATGGGCACACACAGAAGAGAAAGCCCTCTGTCTCCCTTTATACCAGCATTTTGAAAGAGTTAGCAACCAATGTAGACCATTTCTTTAGTGTTTTAAAAAACGAATCATGAATACAGGATCAAAAGTAAAATCTCTAAGGAACATGAAAAGGCATGAAATGTATGGGGTTGGCAAATGATTTATACGTGTTACACTAGAAAAATCCAAATGGCAGACCATTAACGTCAACCATGAGGTTCTGCTAGATATGGCATCTTTTGAAATAAGAATGGGATAATTAGAGATTGCACCAATATTTTATCACAGTAATAGTGGAAAGTATGTAACAGCACATGATAGATTGATTAAATATTAAAGAATACATTTTTTATGCATGCATTTTTTTTCCAAATATTATGCCCAGTACCTTCAAAGAGACTAACTGGCAAGGGATGTTAAAAATGTAAATGCAAATGTACAATTTCAATATGTAACCAAAATATCGATGTCTTTGGCTTCCAAAGAAAGGGAAAGACACGATTTTGGTAGGTTTGATAACTGCCATAAATCCCAAGGAAGTGGTAAACCTGAGCTGGAGTCACTGAGCCGTGAGGTTCTGCTAGATAATGGCGTTTTTTGAAAAGAGGATTGGCTAATTGGAGATTGCCTGAATATTTTATCACAGTAATAGTGGAAAGTATGTAATAGCAAATAATAAAGTGATTATATAATAAATAATTTTTTTTTTCCAAATATTATGCCCAGTAACTCCAAAAAGAGCAACTGGCACGTTATGTTAAAAACATAAATGCAAATGCACAATTTCAATATGTAACCAAAATATCGATGTCTTTTGCTTCCAAAGAAAAGAACACAAGATTCGGCTATTTTGGTACGTTTGATAACTGCCATAAATCCCAAGGAAGTTGTAAACTTGCACTGGGGTCACTTTTGAAAAACAAAGAAGGGACGTATGCTCTTTACAAAGGCAACTAGAAACATTTTAGGTCTCCTTAAAAAATGGCTCAAAGTAAAAACCACAGTCTTACAAAGTATTACCCACAGCGTTGGCCTTTATATTCTGCCTTTGATAGAAAAAATAGATTGGATACTATAGGCCAGTGAAGGCAAACCTTAGAACCCCAGATGTTTTGGAACCTCATTTCCCATGATGCTCATGCACTCTGCAGTGTAGTAGAGCATCATGGGAAATGTAGTTCCAAAACATCTGGGGTGCCAAGGTTCGCCATCACTGCTATAGGCAATAACACCATATTCTAAAGCACTAGCTTGTATAAATTAATCTTTAGTGGGCTTGTTTAAAAATAATGGCAATTACTCAATAAGCGCCCATTCAGACTGGCGCGACACGACTTGCTGGGGCGACCTGTGAAGTCGCGGTGCACGCTGACATGCACGGACTTCATATCATTGAAGTCAATGCAAGTCGCCTCCAGGTCTCCCCAAAGTAGTACAGGACCCTTTTTCTAAGTTGGAGCGACTTCTGTCGCTCCTATTAGAACGGGTCCTGTACTATTCAATGGCGAGCGACCGACCGCGACAAGTCGCGCTAGTGTGAATGGACCCTAAGGCAAAGTGTATAAAATACATACAAACATTAGTAATAATCTGTAGCATCTAGAATTCATCTTTCATTGATTTTGAAGAGTCAATGATTATAAATGAATTCAGATTGGTTGCTATTGCTTACTGCATGCACATTTATTTTAAGCTCATGCAATGCAAACAGCAATGACTTTGCATTTTGGAGCTAAATGCTGGCATCTGACTGGTGGCTATGGGTTACAGGAAACCATTAGTCCTTGCACTATCCTATCCTATATAGTACAAAATGTAGTGGTGAGCACTAATTCCTTTTTAGAGCAGTTTTCAACAATACAAGACTGATGAAACCTGATGTCTTATTGGCTGCTACATGTTACCCACCCCTTCTCTTTGTATATGCCCAAACGTGTCTTCATCAAAGCAACACCACCCATGGTACCAAATGGCACTGAAGTTTGTAAAATGTTATATAATACTGTATGTTGTTCTACACATCGTGTGGCCATATTACATTATGCTGCTCTATCATAAATAATAAAAATACTTTTGTATAGTGAACAAGTATAACCAATGTATATATACTGTACCTTCTTCCCAATAGGTACCACATAAAAATATTTCCATTGTATAGTCTTATAGGGTCCCAAATCCCTTAAATTTAATCACCAGGGATGCTTTGTAAGAAGAGTCCCAACGTGAATATAAGATTAGCTTCTTTTACAGCTACGTTAGCATTTTAAAAAACAAGCTTTTCTCATTTTCACATGAAAAATAGTATTTTTGTATTTAATTAAAAATTATTTTTTGTAGCTCATTTGGTCTGTGAGCTGTTTGTATGTGTCAAAACATGGAACATTGTCCTTAGTATTCATTTAGTTCCCTATTTGCATATACAGCAATATCAAACTGCTACATGTTTGGAGAGTGTGGGCAAACCCTCATAAGAAAATCTAAACTGAGAGAGATGGCCAGTTTGGAGAGTTCCTCTTCTCAGAAAACTTTCTTCCATTGCAGACGTGGCTTGAGTACCTTATGAAGAAATATTGTTTTTCCATCCCAGATATGTCAATAAACACAGTGAGGAGGGAATAGGGCCCAAGCCAATAGGTCCCAGTCAATAGACAGTCAATAGGGTATCTTTCTTCCCCAAAGGTGTCATCGCTGCCCATTACTTTCAATTGGGAGCATAGACTGGTGGAGGCTTCTGCTGTGTTTGGAGTCCATTGTGTCATGATCTTCTGAGAAGCTGTCTGGGCTTGGCTCACCATCTAATGAGCTTCCGCAACTTGAGTTTGGGGAAAGTATGTCTTGGAGGAGATCTTGTTGGACCATGCCATTATCTTTAATTATTTTGCTTCTTTGGTTGCCCTCTTCCTCTTGGTCATCGAGAAGTTTGGCTAGGAAGTTAATATATTTCATAGCCAGGCGTAATATTTCATTCTTGCTGAGCTTTTTATCTGGAGGGTGAGTGGGAATGAGCTTGCGGAGCTCAGCAAAAGCCCCATTCACGTTCTGCTGCCTCCATCTTTCCCGACTGTTTGTGAAGATACGACGGACCACCTTTGGCTGAGTACCTCCTGGGAAAAAAATACGAATATCTTGAGAAAAGATCAAATTATGGGCATGTGCCCATCTAACTATCAGATCCCAATGTAACTAAGGAGAACCCATTAACTAAGTGTTTGTGACCCCCAACATTTTA
This sequence comes from Pelophylax lessonae, assembly GCF_965119305.1. Taxonomy (NCBI): domain Eukaryota; kingdom Metazoa; phylum Chordata; class Amphibia; order Anura; family Ranidae; genus Pelophylax; species Pelophylax lessonae. Next base: position 250,239,865 of record NC_138775.1, on the reverse strand, counting down.
AATTCCTGATATGTGCCTGCTGTACCATGTACTTGTATGAAAATGTATTTTGTTCCTTTTGTATTGCTTCCTTTGTGTGAAATCCCTGGTGTTCCTGCCAGTTCCTATGCTTTCCTATGAAAAACTCACCACACAGCAGGAGAACACACCATGGTCAATTCTCTAGCTGTGCTGAGATCTCAGTGTGCTCTCCTCCAATGATCAGACTTGTCCTGACACGCCCCCGCACAGCCATTCACTGGAAAGATCACAGTGTGCTCTCCTCCAATGATCAGACTTGTCCTGACACGCCCCCGCACAGCCATTCACTGGAAAGATCACAGTGTGCTCTCCTCCAATGATCAGAGTTGTCCTGACACGCCCCCGCACAGCCATTCACTGGAAAGATCAGTGTGCTGTTGCTTCTCTTCCCCCAGCTCTTATGCAGCTGCGAACAGAGGGAATGTGACCACTTAAAAAGGGAAAAAGGGTATTTACAATATTTTCTGTATCTATACACAAATGTTTTGCCTTTCATTTCTATTTTTAACTAAATGGGTTTTTTTACAAGGTGATCGTTTACAAACACTTTAACTTCTTCGGTTTGCAATTCATGGTGGATATCTTGACATGTGAGGTAATGGACAGACAAAAACCTCACTTCCAGGTGTTTCTTGTACAAGAACAGCTTGTGCAGAAAATTATTGTGTTGAGCCCCTTAGCCTTTAGATATTAAACAAGGTATAAAAACACACAGAGGGCGCACTGACCTAGTGCATTATCCTGAGACAAATAATTTATAAAAACATGGTAGGTATTGTACTCACAAAGTAGCAATTGTTAAAAGCCCATCACAGATCTCAGCAAGTTCCATCCAATTGTATCAACATATACAACAGAAACTGAAGACCCCGTGGGCTGACGTGTTTCGAGGAATTCCTCTTCTTCAGAGCCACCATGAAGAAGAAGGAATTACTCGAAACGTGTCAGCCCACTGGGGGGCTTCAGTTTCTGTTGTATACGTTGATACAATTAGATGGAACTTGCTGAGATCTGTGATGCGCTTTTAACAATTGCAACTTTGTGAGTATAATGCTTACCATGTTTTTATACAATAAATGGTTTGTCTCAGGATAATGCACTAGGTCGGTGCGCCCTCTGTGTGTTTTTATATTGTTGCAGTGGTGTAGACTTCGCCAAGTCATTGAGGGCAGCAAGAACGTGGTTATCCACTTTTAAGTGTAATGGAGATCTAAACATACCCATCTGGAGGGGCCATTTTCTAAAAGCGCAGGAGACATTGTGTTTGTGACTGTTTCAAGATTAATTAAACAAGGTATCTATTAAAGCGGAGTTCCACCCAAAAGTGGAACTTCCAATCTTTTGTTTCCTTCCCCCCTCCGTTGCCGCATTTGGCACCTTTCCGGGGGGAGGGGGAGGGGGGAACGGGTACCTGCTTTTGACAGGTACCCTTCCCCACTTCCGGGATACAGCGCCGTGGCGCCGTCCCTCGAAAGTTCGGCCCCCTGCACCCTCCTTTGCCGCAGAGCCAATAGGAATGCACAGCTCGCTTCGCGCATGTGCGGTAGGGACCCGCCCTTGAAGCCGCAAGGCTTTACTGCCGGGTTCCCTTACCAGCAATGGCGGCGGCAGCACCTGACAGCTGATGAAAACATCGGCTGCGGTGCCGACATCGCTGGACTCCAGGACAGGTAAGTGTCCTAATATTAAAAGTCAGCAGACTTTTAATTTTCGGAGGGGAAAGCGGAACTCCGCTTTGATTAGACGCAGTGGTGGCAGCAGCGCAGGTGCATATAAACTGTGGCACATTTGCAAAGAGGTCATTGTGCTTTCTTTCTATGGATCAATTATGAGAGTACTGATGACTTTCTTGCAGTGGTATAACAACAGTGGCATAGAGGACATTGGTGTCCTTTTATGAAATGGAGATGAGCAGTGATCCTGCTGATCACAGCTCATTTCCGATCATTCTCAGTTTATGAAACAGAAATGATCAGTGGAGAACATGTTCTTCGCTGATCATCTCTTCACATGGGAATCTGTCATTGCCTGACACAGAAACAGCCAGGTCATGAAGCTGCGATCCCCGCACTTCACTGGCGATCTGTGCCAGAATTCACACTCCCAGATTCACCAGCCTGGAGCTTGTGAAGCGGGGAGAGAAGACCAAATCGGGGGAGAACTGAGGGGGAAAAGGAAGATTATGGACTTCCTTCTTCCTCGTTCAGACCCCCCAACACAGTAATCATGTCCCCCTGCCATATTTATGTATTTATATACATGTATATATATATACACACATACATGTAGATATATATTTAATGTGTATATATATATACAATGTATGTGTGTGTGTATTCAGTGTATATATATATATATTTATGTAAGGGGACTATTATTTATTAACCTCGTCTTCTCAGCAGTGATAATTTATCTCTGCTTGTTAAAGCGCGCCAGGGATTTTCATACTACTGTAATCTCGCTTTGTCTCACGAGATTACAGACGCCCCATTGACTTCTACACAGATCTCCGAGAAAACCGTTCTCCTCCGATCACCCTGGGTGAACTGAAGTTCTCCGATTCATAAAATGGGTGCCAGATGTGATCATTTTCCCCGGAGAACTGTAGAGAAGCCAACAGAGAAAAAAATTCACCCATTCATAAAAGTACACCTGTATTTCTTAATGTGTATGTCTAGACAAAAGAAAAATATTTGTCTGCAATGCATACATACTTCTCCATGTTTAAAAAAAAAACAAAAAACGACTGCAAGCACAGAAAAATAGCGGTTGATTCTACCAAAAATTATTGTATTGAGATGACAACAATACTACTACTGCTGTTCAGTGCAGCAGGGTCGGCGTTATTATGATGCAATAGGTGGCAATGCATCCTCCAAATTCATTAAGTGGCCTCCCTTGCTAATCAAGCATTGCTAATGCTAATAGCATTTCCATACACAGTTCCTCTCCCATAGTAAGGGTGCCCACCATTAAAGTCTAGATCCAGACAAATCATTTTGATTTGTATAGCATTGATAGCATGGGAAAAAGGTTAGAACCTTTTATTTTTTTTTTGAGGTCTGTATCCTCATTGAGGAGATTTCTCCTCATTTTCGGTTCCACTGAAAACACATTTTTTTATACAGTAGAAAAAGTCTGAACTTCTGTAAGGTTTTAATTATGGTTTCAGCCTTCATATCTTCCGGACCGCCCATTTACATCAGTAATCAGTAATTTGACGTTATATACGGTGTAATGGCAGCAGCTAGCTGCCATAAGCCCGTATTTTTTCTACACAGCTGGCGATCCGGAATCTGATAAAAGTGGTGCCAGCAGCGGATTCCCCACAGTATGACTTTTATGGGCAGCGGGAGAGATGCCCCGCCCTCCTGTCGCTTCCTGGTCGTTTCCCTGCTTACTGGTGTTCTATCAGATTTCCCTACCCCATCAGATTTCCCTACCTACTTCATTTCCGGTTGAGATCAGCTGTGGATTCGTCATGCAGCAGCTTGTAGCCACGTCACACGTCCTATTGGGCATGCGCAGAATAGGAAGGGAATTTTGATAACATCCTAAGGGGTCAGGCAAAAGTCCTAGTGTGCATGCGCCGGCGCATGCGCACCAACGGGTCAGGCAGCGGGATCTCTTATAATAAACATCCATCCAATCTCCATGGCCCACACTGCGCTGACCCTACACTGCGCCGAGCCGACACTGCACCGAACCGACAATCCGATCTCCATGCCCCACACTGCGCCGACCCGACAATTAGACAGTGGGCGTGCGCATGTGGGTAGGGAATAGGATTGTTCCATTGTCGGTTCGGCGCAGTGTGGGCCATGGAGATCAGATGTATGTTTGTTATAAGAGATGCCGCTGCCCATCCGTTGGTGCGCATGCGCCCCCTCATGCGCAGTAGGACTTTTGCCTCACCCCTTACGATGTTATCAAAATTCCCTACCAATTCCGCGCATGCGCAGGAGGACGTGTGACACGCTATAGCTGGTGCATGACAAACCCGCACCGGAAATGACGTAGGTAGGGAAATCTGATGGGGTAGGGTTTTCTGATAGAACACCTGTTATACCTGAAGGGTTTCACATGTACTGTCACTTTAAGGCTGGCTCCACCCAGGAGTGATGACAAAGGGTCAAGGGGCAGAGTGGCCATCTTAGAGACATGTAAGAGATGCATTGATATACAGAGCTGTCCTGTAATGCATGTTGGAGTGTACAGTGAGTTCTGAATAAACATCCGTTGTTCCAGACCAGAGTCCTGTGTTTCTCACAACACGGAGAATATAACAACACCGGAGCCGTTGGTAGCGGTGAAAACGATCCTTCCCTGTGCAAGGATGGGCAGGAAGTTGAGTGAGGGCAAGATGGCCCCCACTCAACTCTATGCCCCTGGAGGACCAGAGCGACCTCAAATGTCACTTCCGCCTAACAGCCTTAAAGGACCCGTTTTTTTTTTTTTTTTTTTACTAGCAAACTAGCAAAAGTAAAATGACATTGAGGACCTGTCACAAGGGATGTTTACATTCATTTGTAATAGGAATAAAAGTGATCAAAAATTTTTTTTTTAAAGAGACAGTGTAAAAATAAAAAGGAAATGAAATGGAAATGGAAAGAAAAAAAACATTTAAAGCAACCTGTCCCTCCGAGCACGCGCGCAGAAGCGAACGCATACGCAAGTCACGCCAACATATGTAAATGGTGTTCAAACCATACATGTATGGTATCGCCGTAATTGTTAGAGCGAGAGCAATAATTTCAGCACTAGACCTCCTTTGTAACTCTAAACAGGTAACCTGTAAACATTTAATGCAATGATCTCCATTTTATTCCCTAGGGTCTCTGCTAAAAAAATAAAAACGATATAATGTTTGCAGGTTCTAAGTAATTTTCTAGCAAAAAATACTGATTGTAAACAACAAATGTCAGAAATAGGCCTGGTCCTTAAGTGGTAAATGCCCTCTATAAGCACTGTCTGGTGCCAGTTCTGCCATATCCTTTTATAATGAAATGATTATTTAGTTGGATAAAGTCTGATGTAAATCCCACATCCCTTAGAAAACAACTTTCTTTCATGTGTATACAGTAAGCAGAATATGATTGGTAGCTACAGATTATGGCGCTTTGCCAGTCTTTTTCTTTATGCTTCTCTATTAAATACGCCCATTATTTATTTATTTATTTTTGAGAAACTGATTGTTTTACAGAACACGCAAAAAATAACCACATAAGATACTGAGTGTGCAGAAATGAGCTACTAATATAAGATATTTAAGTGCAGTTGCAGCCAGATACTTGGTTGGAACACACACAAAAATTGTTTTACCTGCAACCAGGGAAGGACTGGGCCAGGGGGCAGGGGGGCAATTGCCCCCTGGGCCACTCTGAGGCTGCACTGCTTCTGCCACAGACATGCCTAAAGAATTCTTGGTGAAGAGAAGTAAAAAGTCCCTGCCACTGACATACTGAGTGCGTGTTGAAGACAAGGACAAAGCCCAGGCCTCCCTCCCCAGCATGGATGGTGTAATCTGTGTCTGAGCAGAAGCAGATTCCATGCCCCACTTGAGACTCTCCTCCCCCGGCCAGCCCCAACCGAGCTGTCCCAGATCCCCCCAAACGCCCCCTGCTGGCCAGGTCGGGAACCTGGTTTCAGCCAGTAAGTAGAGAGTATCTGGAGCAGGGCTTCAGCTTGGAATGGGGATCAGGAGGAGGATGGGAAGAGGGAGAGTGGGAGGGGGGCTGAGTCGCTGCACCATGGGCCTCTGGTTTGTACTTGCCCCCTGGGCCGATAGTTGCCAGTCTGCCCCTGCCTGCAACAGATCTGTAAATGTCTCCATATCGAAAATTAAGAGGTTACTGCACTTACAAAAATTCTTGTACGACAGAATACAACTTCCGAAGTGATGTCATGTATTGTATTTTTGGACAAAAACTGTACTGAATAAACGAAAATCGTACCATCTGGTATCGTACGCGGGAAAATGTTCATGTTTGTCCCTTCGGATAATATCGGATGAACTCGTGATTGACTCTCGAAAGCTGCGTGCTAATGTACAGATTATGATTTTCTGATCGCATGTACTAGGCTTAATGGCCCCTCCCCCACAATCTGGAAATCAGGTTTTATTTTGCATGCTAGTCGCATATCTAAAATGGAGAGGTTACTAAAGTGACGATAATTCTTATACGACAGAATAAAAAATTCAGAAGTGATGTTATGGGTTGTAATGTATTTGTATTGTATTTTCAAGACGACAACTGTACTGATGAAACAAAAACCGTACGATCGGATAATATCGGATGAACTGTTGTGATCGGATCTCGAAAGCTCTGTATTAATGATCCAATTATAGTACGATCGCTTCTAAAGCAATATTTTTGGTCCAATTTTTGTTTTCTAGGCTTAAAGCAGGTTCACTTGTGATCTACCTCTCTTGTGTCTTGCTATGTGGCTCCGTAGAATAAGGATGGTCAGGGCCGGGACAAGGGGCTTAAGGCTTAAAGCAGGTTCCCTTGTGATCTACCTCTCTTGTGTCTTGCTATGTGGCTCCGTAGAATAAGGATGGTCAGGGCCGGGACAAGGGGTGGTCAGGAGGGACGCAGGGAGGGGGGCACCCTGAACCTAACCCTAAGGGAGGGGGGGCACAGTTGGGCAATCTTTGCCCTGGGCGCTGGATGGCCTTGTCCCGACACTGAGGATGGTGACTAAATTATTCATGCCCACCCCATGCTCTCTCCTACCTGTATGCCTGCTTAAGTATCTCCTATATAGCCAACATCTCTTACATAGCCAAGACTCCCACTTCAAGCTTTGGGGGGGATTTACTAAAACTGGAGCACTCCGAATCTGGTGCAGCTATGCATGGTAGCCAATCAGCCTCTAACCTCAACTTGTTCAATTAAGCTTTGACAATAAAACCGGGAAGCTGATTGGTTACTATGTAGAGCTTCACAAGGTTTTGCACGCTCCAGTTTTAGTAAATCTCCCCCATAATGTAAATTTTCAGCTGGTGTGTGGCAACCCAATACAAAGGCAGATGTCATGTGATTAAACCTGAATTGTAAACTACCCTATTCATTTTTAAAGGAATACTTTGTTGAACTATAAAGTATATATTTGCTAGGAGCTGTTTTTTTTTAACCTGCTTAATGAAATAGTAGAAGCAGGGGACAGAGGTCTGTGTGATTTTCTGGATCAGCAGAATTTTACACGGCCTCTCCAGAAACAGAAAACCCTTTTACACTTGTACCCGTTATACTGTAAGCTGCCCTTCTCAACTGAAATAGCATTAAAAGCTTATAGCTTACCTTCATTAGTTTCTACTTCATAAGGTCCCGTGCGTCTCTTGATTCGCGAATTGTTATTAAACACCGTGAAGGTTTCTGGAACTCCAAAATAGCTGCTGTGATAATAAAAAGACAGCTATTAATATTTTACAAAAACAGTGTCAAGAGCTGTAATAAATGTATAGTATTTAAAATTTAAAATCAGGTATAAAAATAGTTCATTGGGTCTTGGGCTCACATTTTAAATGTTGTGCCTTTTGGAAAAGCTAAAAAAAAATGTACTGCTGATGTTGTTGAACACACACATCAAGCATTAAAATAAAAATTTTTCTATTTTTTTTTTTTATTTA